>NC_138913.1:29006212-29141212 GCF_965231255.1 Vanellus vanellus | reverse complement strand
TTTAAGGGTTAAAAGTTCCTAAGGCACAATTCTTCTTCTTTTTCTTCTTCTTTTTTTTTTTTTTTCCTCTTACAAGGCGTGGTGTTAGGACACTTTCCCTGAAAACCAGCTTACTACTTTCTGCTTGAGCTTCATCCAAAACAAAACTTTGTTCTTCCTTCTTTTGCAAACTCGTTTTTCAAATATTTATAATGCGCCTCTCCGGCCTCCTGCAGTCATCGTTAAACCCAATTGTATACGTTTTCCTCTTTATGGATCAGTCCTCAAGGCACGCATCATTTTTGTCACTCTTCTCTGAACTCCCTCCAGTTTGTCAATATCTTTCTAAAAACACCATGCCCAGAGCTGAGCGCACGTTGTCAGCTCGTGTTCGCCATTCCCTGCTACTGTGAATGAAGAGATTGATCTCTTGGTGAGCACGCGGATATGACAAAATGTAGCAACAATGGGAAAAATGTAAAAAAGGGGTTTACAAAGCTGATTTGGATGCGGGGAGGTTGCTGGCCTTCGTGTCCTGTCCTTGTAGAAACAGATAACGCCAGCTTACCAGAGCAACGTTCTGCTTTGTGGTATGCCCTTATCATCCACTATTTCCCAGAGGGTAGTAATGGGATCGTGATTATTATTTTTATTTTATTTTTTTTTTTACTGGATGATGGAACGTGAAACACACTTGACCCTCTTCATAGATTCAGTTTGTTCCGTGAATAACTCTTCTTGGCTCCGATTAAATTTGACACCAGAGTAAATCTGTCAACAGTGGAAACATCTACAGGAGTTGTGATAGGGCTAGATTTTCAAATGAAGGTGATGACTACAAGAGGTCCCTGTCGCCTTCAGGCTTCCTTTTCACGGGCAGAGCAGCTCTGAAAGCACGGGCTGAACGTCCTTGGCAATGTATGGAAGTAAATCCAGAAATACACAGACAAGAAGGTGGTGCATTTAATGTCTCCTTCCCATGTGATGGAAATTTGGGGTTTCCGTTTAGTTCTTTGTTCTTATTTGGGCACAATTCCTCTTCTCTACTGACTTTCCTTGTGCTGTGAAAGCATCTACCCAAGATGAGGAGATCTTTCATAAATTTTGGGAGCTTGAGTCCACTGTCTTGCTCCCGCTGGTGTCAATGAGCACCTTTCTGCTCGTGTCGCTAGAACATGAGTTTGTGCTTCGCTTTGAGCTACCTGCAATCCCAAAAGCAGAAAACAGATCTGCAGTGTGTTTCTTGGTCAGTTACATGCCAGCTGAAGATGAGTTTGAGAATCTTGGCTGAGACTTCATATCACGGAAACATAGATCAAATATGGATCCACTCTACTTGCATCCTCGGGTCATGTCTGAGAGGGTTTTTTGCATCAGCCTGGCTCCTGTCTATATGGAAGAGATCAGATTCCCTTTTGACGGTGGCATTCAGACCTGGGGCCCTCACAGCGCTTTTCTTTCCCCAGTGCCCTATGGGCTTCTGTCTCTGAAAAACACTTTGCATTTTTGACCTCGTGCCGATATTGTATTTTGACAGGGTGTTCTTTGTGCACAATCCCATCAACCGCAGCAATTTCATATCTGTAATCCCAATAAGTTTTTATGCTCAGCACTGGCTTGATATTTCCTTTGGTCATCCATGCAGAATTACTTTCCCCAAACTGTTGTCAACTTGGGTCATTTTGTGTTACTTGTTTGAACTTGTCAAATTTCATTTCAGACATGGGCAGTACTTGACTCATATTTACTTCAAACTCCTCTTCCTGCAGTTCATTGCTTTCATTATTTATAGGTGTTCTTGAAAGCATATCTGCTAAGCTCCTTACTGGGCCTGTATTTCACATTTAATGAGTACTTTTGCAATTTCATTACATTTTTCTGAAGTCCAGGTGGCTCATTGTACAATGGATTTTGCTCTACGGCTCCTAGTGCTTTATGGTCTCTTCCTACCTTGATTGAATTCTTCCCATAAACATATTCATGAAAACCCTCGTGATCTAAAACAATTGCCAGTATTCTGTTTTGAGTGCGAGCACAGCTTTTGGTGTGTTTTAGCCGGTGGCTCAGATATCACCTTGCAAGTCAGTCATGACCAAAATGACCTTGCTTGGGTCTTAAGCTCCCTGTTAACCTCAGAACGTTCCAGTGTTGATGCTTCTTTGACAATTTCTCCTTACACCAAACCTTATTCTATTTTAAGTTATATTTGAGTTGTTTTGGACTACCTGCAAGGAACATTGAGCAGTGCCCCTTCGCTGTGAGGAAAAAAAAAAAAAAAAGATATTAGTTTACCTGGACCTCTTTTCAGGGAGAGATCATTATGTTCTTCATTTGTACCAAGCCTTGCACAAGGGGTCTCGGTCAGCGAGTAACCTTCTGTCATTGCTTCACTACCAATATTATTAGCAGGAAAACCAGTACCGATATTCTCATGAATTCAAAAAAACCCTCCTGGTCAGAGGTTTTTGAAGATGGTCTGAGCTTTTTCTGGAGCTGACAGGCTTCTACCTGCCTGAATTCATCTGTCCTCATCTGACCACATAAGCATTTTTGTGTTGTCAATGCTCATGGCCATCCTCAACATCAGATCATCTGCTGCTGGTTCAGTGTCGTCTTAATCCTCTGAGATCTGGACCTGATGTGTTAGTGCTGAGACTACCCTACAGAGATGTTTGCTTGCATCGCCTAAAAAAATCCTTGACCAGAGGTACGCATCTTTTCCATGAATCCCACCCAGCTTGCTACTAGGACAATCCTCTTGAATTTGGCAGTCTAGACTTGCACGCTTCAGGCATGCCTGCAGGCTTGCTTTAGGTGTTGCACTGATGTTTTATTCAAATTGTTATTTTGCTTGCTTTAATGAAAGTGATTCTTTTCTGTTGACCAAGTTGGTTAGTTTCTGGATGCATTCGGCATGTCTTGTTTTGTCACCTGCTCAGGTTCAGCTGTTTTGTCTTCCAGGGTCAGTGTGACTTCATATGGTGCATGATTTTTATGGATCTATAGCAGTAGTTTTCAATGTCGTGGCCAGTGGCATTACTTGGGTCCCTCTCTTTGTCACCAAATGCGTTGAGAAAGTATCTTTCTGAGACTTTTTCTTGGTTGGGCAAATTAATTACAGTCTGTAGCTCTTTCATTGGCTGCCTGTTGGTCTGTGGAGCAAGCCTGTTGGTCTGTGGAGCAATGTGTTTCATGCTCTCTGCAAAACCCAGAAGGTTTTATACCTGATTTAATTTCAAGGTGAGAAAGAGTTCCCAAACGGAGGGTCTCTTGGAGGTTGGTCGCTCTGGTAGAGTTGTAGACGTGATTTGCGGTGGGTCTCACAAACTCCACTTTGTCTTGAAGTTTTGTGGTTGCACCCGAGGGTGGACAGGACAAGGGAAGGGTCTGGATGACTGAAGCAGCTGGATCTGCTGGTTGACCTTGGCCAGAGCAGGAGGAGTTCACAGGGCTGGGAGTTCACATGAGGCTCCGGGGTAGTCTGGAGCTTGAGTCGACACCAGAACGTGCCTAGAACCTCTGATCTGTTCTGAAACTGGGTGAATTCTCCTGCATTTGGGTTCATGAAGCCAGTTTTTCACACCAAATGGGTTCGTTTGTTCCTCTGCTCCTTTTCTCTGTGACCACACATGCAAGGAAAGATCTTTCGAGGTCTCCCGCCCTCAAAATCTGCGGCATCCTCCCATGCCAAGCCCTCCGGAGGAGAAAAGCAGAACCATCGAAACAAAGGTAAGACATTTCAGTGGCAGATTTCTCCAGCACAGCAGCCTCCTCCCCCCAAAAGTGGGACGCACCAAATAACAGAACGAGCAAACCTTAAAAAAAAAAAAACACAACACAACAAAAACCCAACAGAGTCTGTGTGTGTACCATGAGCGTTTAAAATGGCTGGGAAATTCTTGCTTTTTGGGAGTGACCAGTTCATTGCTTTGCTAAGTATCTTTCTAAGCCACCTCTTGTCAGAAGAAGAGAATAAATGAAAAGGGAGAAAGAGAGAGAGAAGAGAGAGAGAGAGAGAGAAAAAGACCTTTGCATAGCTTGAGCCTTTGTGCCGTGCATTCAGACTGATTTGTACCCTTTGTAGTCTTAATTATTTGTGAGAGCAGGATAACAGGAGTACCAAGCTCACCCATTATTTCCTGCATAAAAAAAGGCACACAGAAGCCGCTGATCGGTTTTGAATTAGCAAACATGATACTAAAAAAAAAAAAAAAAAAAAAAAAGAGGGGGGGAAGAAGAGAGAGAGAGAGAGCATAAAAAAAATTCATTAATATCATCAGGGATTAGGAGGCTGATTAAAGTGTAGCTGTTAGCGTATGCAAATGAGCGATAGGCATTTATCAGAGCCTGTGCAAGCTGTCTCAGAGCTGTAAAGCCCACGTATGTTTTTCAGCTGATTAAAACAGTTTTAAGTTCTGGAGGATTTTTTTTTTTGGGGGGGGGAGGGGGGGGAGAGGGAATAAAAAAAATTTAAAAAAAGCCACCATCATCTATCCTTTTCCTTTTGGCTAAATTCCTCTAAGTGCACTCCAACCATTTCCACTTGAATGCACTCACTCTCTCTCTCTCGTTTTCTCTTTCGGGTAATGAGAGTTTGGGAAGGAAATGAATGCAAACTAAGCAGGAGGCTTGCAGTAGCTTTCTCGGCTTCCCCATGAACTTCCCGAACGAGGCTGTGAGAAGCTGCACCCCAGCAGCATCTCCGAAACCTGCACGTGCTCCATGCTGCAACCCAGCCAGGCTCGGGCCCTGGGGAGAAGAAATGGGCTGGTGGCTCTTCTTCATCAGCTTCATCATGCTTGGGGGCCACCCTTGGAGCTCTACCTTGACCCTATTCATGCTCGGATGGAATGGGAGCCTTCATCCAAAGCGGTCACAAGCCCAGCTCCCTGTTACATAGCCGGTGTATGGCTTAGCTTGTAAGAGAGACACACAAAACATGGCATAGGAGCAACGTAAGAGAGGGCTGAAGCTAGTCCGGGCAAACATAATCAGATTTCTTTTGTCTGCATCCCACACCCTGTTGGATTTGGTTGTCCTGGCAAAGATTTGTTGAAGATGCTCTTTGGGGTTGGCTTTCTTCTGGGGTCCCTAAGTGGAAAACCCCCAAAGGGATTTTTTTTCAGAAAACAGTAGCTAGATCTAACACTTTCCGGACACCTCAGAAGGGTCATTTAACACTGACACCTAAATCTGTGCTGTCTTCTGCAAACCTGGTTCAGTTAGTCCACATGTCCAGAGCCTCCAAGGAGGGGCCAGTAGCAACACTTATTGAAATGTCTCTCCGTTATTGCTAATATTAGGACTTTACGCACCCATTCATCAATATCGCATTCAAATTTGCCTTCCCTGGGGCATGGTCTTTTGTCTATAATCTAAGTATTCTTTTTTCGTTACTTATCAGACATCATTTCTTAAGGCTCTGGGCAGTTCAGGACTGCTGTTGCTCCTCTACTTGTGGTTCATTTGGGAAGGGAATTTCCTAGCCTTGGGAGGTGACAAAAGTGGCTTTGGCAGACTGCTTTTGAAGTGAGGTGACTGGTTGAAGGGAGTGAACGACCGGAGGAAATTCTGGAAATGTCCTAGATCTGCGAAAATTGTGGGGGAAGTGGCTACGGATAGTTTTATGTGGTTTATCACACGAATCCAAAATTTATCACGTGGATCTTGAACTTGTCACATAGGTGGAACGTGCGTCATGGTAAAGCATCGCTTGGAAGAGCAGTCTTAGCTAATGGTGTGCCAGCTTTTCCATTACAAACCAACAATGGTATTTAAAGTGGTTATAACTTTGCTGTAAAATTCTGCTCTGTTGAAACTTGGCAAACGAGGTCCCTGCCCAACAGCAATTTTTTTGTTGTTGTTGTTGTTATTCCGTATTTGGAATTAAATCTGCTTGGCCATTTATGTTTTAAAAGATTACTTCATCTGAGTCGCAGCCTCTCATTTCTCAGGCTGGCAAAAGCTCCCGGCACTGCAGGGAGAACGCATCCAGCGTAGAGGAAGGGTTTTGTGCCTGTTGTTGAACAGCCACCCCTTCGAATAATCGGGGAAGCACTTTGGCAGGTCCTGGACCGCGTCCCGTTCCGTATCCTCCCTGCAGAAGCCTGGTTGGTCATTGCTATTTCATACCGTTCATTACCAACTAAGGCACCAGGAAGAAACATTGCCCCTGGGTGGGAAATAACAAAACAACAGGAGGGGGCCAGCTTTGGAAATAGCTTGTGAGTGACTCAGTAAACCACGGCGACGATAACACAGTTGTGCTCAGTGCAATATGTATGACATGAACAGCAGTAATTCCTTGTGGGTGCAGCTGGGAGGAACGCGGCCGAATTCAGCTGCTGGGATGCACGCTCGTTTGTATGGTGGGATGGGCAGAGTCATGTTGAGCTTCAAGCTACTCAAAGGATGCTGCTGCGAATGACTACCCAGCAAGGCTGAACGCGGTGCCAACAGATAGGTCAACATAGTGTCCAAAGGCAGGACCAAGCAACACCCTTTGAAAAATATGAGGGAAACCAGTTAGCATGAAGGAAAACAAGACAGCTCCAAGCAGAAGTCTTTAGGTGTATCAAATGGATGGCTAAGGTACCCTACAGGGATGGATCGATGGATAAAGGTCCACCACTGTTTAGAGGTGGACTTCAAGATTGGAGGAGATGATTGACACTCGGTAGAGAGTAAGATGCCGGAGCAGGACTGTTCTTTGTCAGTATTTGACTTTGCAGGCATCCCATAGTTAAGGTGAACAATCGGCTCTGGACAGTGCTGACCTTCAGAAGACCTAACAGAAGAGGTGTACTGGACACAACCCTGGTGAATGACGTTGGGATCAGCAAGTGCAAGGTAATGCCCGTGGAGGGAGGGGGAGCTGGTGTCTCATAGCTAAACCTGCTGAACCCCAGCTTCAGTGCCTGCGCCCAAACTCCGGCTCTGGAGAGGATTACTGATCTACGCCTATTTGTTCTCTTCTGACCAAGTCTTCCTGACTCGGCAGACCACTAACCAATTTTGCAGGTCATCTGTGTCGTAATTTTAAGCACGGCAGCCTTCCCAGACCTTTTTCCATGACAGCGTTACCCTTCTCTGTACCATTTCCAGATCTTCTGTGGGACCTTGTGAGATGGGAGCAGATCTGCACCATCACTCACAGTGCAGGACTGGTACAGGATCAGTCCTCTCTGCTTTATTCTCGATTCCTTTCCTGATGACAAAAGAGGAGCAAGAAACTATGACTTGTTTTAAAAAAAAAAAAAAGCCATAAATAGTGACACAACTGACACTGCCATTGCTGAGTGTGGGCTCCCACCTTGAAGCCGGTGTGAAGTTCTGGTTGTGCTACATCCAAAATGAAACAAGGGAACAACAAAGGCTTAGAGACCGGCAATGCAAATCCTTCCAAGTGTGGCTAGAGCGACGATATTGTCTCTGTTTTTTCCCAGGAGAGAATGAATAGCAAATGAAATGACTGTAATAAACGGCACAAAGAAGGTCAAGCAGGCAATCAAATTTATTTTTTAGACAATTACAACAGTGTCTCATTCAAAGGGACACTGAATAAACTTGAAAGGCAACGGAACTGAAACTGATAAAAAGGCACTTTTGTGAGCAATTCATACACAGCTTAGGGAATTCATTGCCCCAAGATATTGCTGCAACCAAGTTCTCCAGTTATGCTACACAGAAAAAAGCTGTTATAAAAGATATAAACCTCTACATTCCAAGACTTAAGGAAGCTTATTCCACAGCAGCCTGTCCTGGGTTTTTCTGCATCTCCTTCTGGCATCTGTGGGTGTACGGTGACACCGGTACCGGACACTGGTGGCTGTTCTGGGCAGGTCCAGTTGATCTCATGTGCCGGCATCCGGAGATTTCCATATTGTGGGTGGCCCTCTGAGAGACGGCACCGTGTGTTGCTCTGGTGGAGCTGGCAGGAGAAGAATGTTTTGCGTTAATGAGAAAATTGGGAATGTTAATTTCCCCCGAGGCTGGACGCACGTTCCGGGACAGAGCGCTCGAAGCGGTTGTTCCCACGCTGGGAAAGGGTGTGCATCATGGAGTGACAAGGGATGGGGTCTGCCCGCCAAGAAGAGTCGGAGCTGGGAAGACGAACGCTTCTTCCGTCCCAGCTTGAGTCACCCCGATCTTTGGATGCAGCACTGTCCAACCAACCATAACAACACTTGAATTTTTTTAGGTCTTCGTTCAAATTAAAACATGTCAAGTTGCAAGGAAGAATCACGCAAAGGGATTTTGGAAGGGCCCATGGAACCCCCTACTCTGTCCACGTGTGATGGGCCATAGCTCTGTGAAGACAACCCCAAACCATGAAGAATGATCTCCAGGTAGATGTGGAGGAACTTCTGCATTGGAAATGAACTACAAAGAGGCTGAGCACACCATTCGCAAACCACCTTGCCATTCCCGACCTGGGCGTCCCTGTGCGCTGAATAAAGCAGGCAAAAGAGTGGAAATAGTACATAACCGAGGTCCTTCTCTCCAGGCGTAGGCATGAGAAAACAAACACCCTAATCATGGCGTTCAACAACTCCTTCATCTTTCACCTTGTGACATTTAACTTTTTTGGGGGGCGTGTACCTGCATGGAGTCTTCAAGTGAAAAATCATATGCGAATACTTGGATTTATAGTTGCCAGCAAAATACAAAGTGTCGCCTCCCCCAAGGTACAGCTATGGCATTTTTGCAGCTTTGCTTGCAACGTAAAAATTATAAGCCCTCTTTTTTTTTTTTTTTTTTTGGTTAAATAACGGCAATCAAGCTGTTCTGAAAAACGTTGTTTGAGCATAGCCATTCAACAGAGCAGGTCACGGGCCCGCCAGTTGAAGCTGCGGTTGTCCATCGGCTGAGTTTCAGAGGAGCTTTGGGGCAAATTTGCTTCTCTTGATGTCCTCCACAAGGAGGTATGGAGACACGAGCGGCTGCTAAGGCAGGATGGAAGAGCCGTACCAGAAGAAATACAGCGCCGCTTCTGAGCGTTTTTGGACCTCTCCGAAGGTTGGCTGCAGCCTTGTGGCGCTGCCAGACGAAATTGGAGTCCCAAGATGTATTGCAGCAATTCCGCCAGGGAAGTGCTAACAACAGGAAACACAATGCAAATATAATCGAGGTCATCAGCCCCTTTTCCTTGCATAAGTACTTAAATATGTGCTCGTGTTGCAGTTATTTAACTGTAATTGCTCAGGGCAAATGTGAGATCAGGTCTTTACGGTCGCTGAGCAGGTATTCTTCCTTCGGGTGATATATGGGTTTCTGCCCCTCCTTGGGCACGCCCTGTAGATATTTACGCACCTCCAGTCAACGGGTTTGTGTGTTTATTCAAAGAGATGACAATTAATATGCAGGGGAAGGAGTTTTCAAAGCTCCTTACAAATGCAGCGTTACCTGTGTAATTGGCGTAAGGGACAATGACAGATACTGGTCAGGAGCGGGTGGCGCATCTGAAAGATGCCTCTATTTTGGAGGGATCCAAAGAAACTTTTTTTTTTTTTCTTTGCTTTAGGTGGGGAAAACCTACTTGGAGCAACCGCTGAGTGACGTTAGAATTGCCACCCTTGAAAAAACACGGATTACTCACTGATGCCACTAAACTTTCGCTCCCGCCACTGCTAGATGGATTTCTCGGTCCTTCCAAACCTCACAGCTATTTTCAGCCCTCCTGCAGCTGCCCAGGGGATGGCCATCTGTGGCACTGATAGAGTTAAGAAGGGTGAGATGATCATTTTTACAGCTATCCGCGCTGCAATGGGACAACAGAGACGCTAAAGAATATTTACTAAAAGGCAGAACACTTGTAAAAAAAAAAATATATATATATATATATATCCAAGCACACATAATTACCACAGCATATCATGCTTTCATTTTGCAGCTTTCTTGATAACTTCTGGCACAGGTCTCTGGCAGGGAGAGCGTGGGTTAGCGAACAAGCCATCCGTGCGTCTTTTCCCATCCTCGTTGTGCCAAAGAATTGGATACGGCCCCAGCTGAAGCTTTATTCTTGGTTTAATGTGCAGATGCAACCAGCATGCTTATTTTTTTCCTGGATGCCTTGCATGGTCCAGACCTGCTTAGAGAGACCAGATACTGAAGGCCAAGGTGAAGAGGACTTCTCCAGAGTACGTTACGTTGGTGCGAGCCACGTTGGGCACCTCCTGTCTCCCTTGCATGTGCCTTGGAGGGTAGAGTTGCTCACTACGAGGGACTTGTCTCTTGCCTTTGACGCTGGAAGAAAATGATGCCGCGAACAGGTAAGACACTCAATTTTCCCACTCCGAGAGTGATGCATCTCAGCCTAAATGCACGCTGACCTGCTCCCACTATTGCTAAATTCTTGTGCTCATTCATTTTTCCTCTGTCTTTTTAAAGAAGAATTTTGTCGAGGGACATCCGTGTCTCCTTCCCACAATTTCTAAGTCCATGAGGGGCTCTGCCTGATTTACCCTGGTGCAGGTGAGGAAGTACTGAGGCTCAGCCTAAATATCTGCATGGATCTTGGGGTTGGACCATAGTGCGCAAAGGGAACACCCAGCTCTGGAATGCGTCTTCAGCACACCCATTTCTTGCTATTTTTCACCTCTTTCTGGTACTATTTTGTTGCACGGCGAGGTTGCAGGTGGCAGCCTGTCACCATAGGAGCTACCAGGGTGCGGTGCCAGAAAGCTGTGCGTGGTCCCCAGTCACTCAGGAGCACTGCAGAACTGCATCACGAGGCCGCATGGTGGTCTGGCCACGGGTGGAGGTTTGGATGGGATGTTCTCTGCTTCTGAGCTTTAGGTGATGCCACAGGGACATTGGGGGGGTTGAGGCTGCCGAGTCTCTGGTGTTAAAGAACATTTTTTTGTAATATGGTAGAGCTCAGCCCATCTTGTTTGGAGATTTGTGCTGGCTTTTTAGATTGTATAAGTGCAAAATAAAGCTCCTGACTCTTCCATGGAGGTTTTCTGCTCTCACAGAGACTGCCTTCAGCATTTCTCTCAGTAACACAGTTACTTGAAGAGTTTGATTCAGCCATCGGAAGATCATAGAATGGTTTAGGTTGGAAGGGACCTTAAAGACCACCCAGTTCCACCCCCCTGCCCTGGGCAGGGCCACCTCCCCCCAGCCCAGGTTGCTCCAAGCCCCGTCCAACCTGGCCTTGAACACCTCCAGGGCTGGGGTAGCCACAGCTTCTCAGGGCATCTTCTTCCAGTGCCTCACCACCCTCACAGTGATGAATTTCTTCCTGATATCTCATCTAAATCTCCCCTTTTCCACTTTGAAGCCATTCCCCCTCGTCCTATCACTCCAAGCCCCTGTAGAAAGTCCCTCCCCAGCTCTCCTGTAGCCCCTTTAGGGACTGGAAGGCCGCAATAAGGTCTCCCCAGATCCTTCTCTTCTCCAGGCTGAACACCCCCAACCCTCCCAGCCTGTCCTCCCAGCAGAGGTGCTCCAGCCCTCGCAGCATCTCCGGGGCCTTCTCTGGCCCCTCTCCAACAGGTCCATGTCCTTCTTGTGTTGGGGGCTCCAGAGCTGGACCCAGTACTCCAGGTGGGGTCTCACCAGAGCAGAGTAGGGGTGCAAAATCTTCTCCTTAACCCTGCATGTTCATAAGCATTTGCAAGAACTGCTCCCATTGCTACCCTGGTGGAGGGGCTGGGGGTTGCAGAGGCACCCGTAACTCAACAAGATCTCCTATATTATTATCTCACGCCTTTATTGATCCCAACAGTTCTGTCACGTGGGCTCTTCGGGGAGGAAATTGCCATCTGTGTGGACGTCAATACGGCCCAGCAAAGGCCTGGGAGCAGGGACCAGCTTCACCCTCGCTCACGGGCGGGCAGCGGCGTCCCAGGGAGATGGACTTGTGGATGTCTGAGGCAAAGGGAGGCACTAAGCTCAGACGGCTTCCGCGCCTTCCCCAACAGATGGTTCTCGCTCACTTGAAATGCCTCTTTCAGCTAATATATGTTGCAAATAGTTTCGCTCTAGTTTTGCTATACGGCCTTTTGCAAATTCAATTACGAGCCCTCTTTTCTTGCCACAGTTGGAATTGTTCTTAGTCTAATGACACGTTCGTCAGGGTTTTGTTTTGTTCTCCTCGCAGCCCAAGATGTCCTTGTTCTAAGTCGTAGCATCTCCTCCGCCTCACGGCCCTGCTACCTTTGCGTGGAACACTTCTGCTGCTCTAAAGATACCAAAAGGTTTTAATTACGATTAAGCCAAGTCATTTCGACAGTTTCTAGCAGTAAATAAACAGCCTGTTTTGGATAATGGAGGTAATGGTTTGCATTTCAACTCTACTTCTAACCTCTGATTTTTGCTTGTAATATTTTATGTGGTTAAATCAATTTTTTCTGCCATTGAATGCAGCCTTTCTTTTTCTTTTCTTTTTTTTTTTTTTTTTTTTTAAACTCGGTTGTAAAGCATGTGTTTCATCATATCCTTGTTACCCTAGGACATGCCTGCTGTAGTTAAACTAGGCTGTAGTCATGCTCCTTTTTTCAGCAGGGTCTGGAATTGATAGGAGAAATTTTTGTTGTTTTTCTCCTATTGCTGTCAGAGAAAGCAAACGGGTTGTAGGTTTATTAAAAGCCAGGTGAAAATAAGAGGCGGCAAAAGATAACCATTTGAGGCCTTTTTTTTTTTTTTTTTTTTTTTTTTCCCCCTGTTTTACTCTCTGCTGCTGTGCCCCATCCTGTCTGTTATTGGTTTGCACATGAACAAATTCACAACTTGAGCCCGGGGAGAGGAGGGAGAAGGGGATGCTGTTCATCCAGTTTGGGGCTGGCACAGGAATTTCAGCCCTAGATGGCTTTATATTAATTTGACCATTTCTGTGTCGCTGGCAGATGGCACCTTCTGTTGTGCTTTCATTAGACTTGCGTCTCTGAGAGAGACCTTTAGTTCCGTAACAGTTGACCGTAAATCACTTCTGTTAATCTTTGGGAACCTTCAGTTACTCCCTGGCCAGGTTGTAGCTGCCGTACCGAGTTCAACCTCTTTCCTTGAGGATTCGGCTGCCAGCCGGCCCCTGGGCGGTATCTGCTGCTCCGTGACATGCAGCTCCTCGGTCTCTGGATGCTGCCCAAGTATGATCCTCCTTGGTGGCCCTTTTCCCGTGGAGACCTGTCCTGGTTTGAGCGACACGGGACTAATTTCGCTTTTAGTAATGTCACTTTTCAGTAAGGTCTCTTCTAATGCTAGGGGAAACTGCACCTTTAGAAGACTCTGGTGTCTGAACTTGTGAAAATATTGACTTTACAGCCAGTGATGGTGTGTGGGGTTGAAGGTCTCGGTGTTTTTGAGCTCGCCAGGTGCGGGGATGAGGAGGGGTTGACCCAAGCTGGCAAACAGGGTTATTTCACACCATGAATGGCACATTCCATAGAAATGAGAAAGTTTGCTGAGGAGTTCTTTCTCTCCCTCGATGGCTGCCATCCTGAGAACTCCTTGTCCTGGTGCCGGAGCCCTGAGCCCTTCCCTTCCTCCGGAAGCCGCAGCGCTCCTGATGTCCCCCATTGGCTGTCCCTGCTGGGAGTGCACAGCTTCTATGGATAGAATGGGCTGAGGATAATCCTCGTATGTTTTATACTGGTATCCGGATCAATATTGGTTCTTTAGTATTATTAATTTTAATTATTTCATCTTATCCTTTTAAATCTGTTTATATTCCAACCTTTGGGTTTCCTTGTTTTCCCCCAATTCCCTTTCCTGGGTGGGGAGGGCTCATCGGGTGATAGAATAATTGTCTAAAGGACAATAAATTGTCGCGGGTTCCTCAAATCATGACAAGTCGGCAGGGAGCAGCCTGTTTCTGCTCATCTTCCCTTACAAAGCGCCTGCGTCACCTCCCAGCCGCCCAGGCAGCGGCAGCGCTAACGAAGGGGAGCAGGGCCAGCTCCCCGCAACGTACGAGGCGGTGGGAAGCTGCCCCGGCTGTTTGCGGGCTATCCGAACGGAAAAGGGGAGTGAGAGACAGAGAGAATTCCTAAAAACGCATTTTCACAATCAAAGTGCCGAATTCGGCGCCCGCATCAGGAGTAAAGCCTTGCATGTGTGTGTCACTTTAAAGACCTGCCTAACCCCCTTCTCCAGAACACAACCATTAACTTTTTTTTTTTTTTTTAAAAAAGCCAATAATCAATGAGTGTCTAATTTGTTACATTGACATTTTTGCTGCTTTCATCTGAATGAATTAATTAACAACAAAATGTTTCCTTGCCAGGTGTAAGAGATGGGGGTGGGTGGGTCTGAGCAGCCAGATAAGTTTTGACCTTTGTGGAGAAAAGGTTTAAACGAGGTTAAGCCGCGGATCTCGTTGATCGAAGATCTAGTGTCTGCTTTGACGTGGCTGATGGGCCCGGGAATACATCACCTGGAGGCTTCCAGCCGATCTCCGGGCAGCCCCTCGGCTCGGTGGTCTTGGCAGGGCCACTGGGAAGTGACCAAAACGGGGAGGAGAGGCTGTAAAAATAGAGCAAACTCCACCCTGGATCCTCTTCCCTGACTCCGAGGCATCCCTCCTGTCTTAATCTCTACAGCTGCAGCTTGCCCAGGAGTCCCTGGGACCTGCACTCTGCTAATTGAAGTGCGTTTGGATCAAGGCTTTCTCGGCGTGAAGTGCAGCTTTCCTTTATGAAGCATCATCTCTAAATGCACCTCGTGTTGATGCCAGCGCGAGATAGGGACAGAGCGAAAAGAGGAGAACAGAAACATTATCAAGGTACACCTCGAGGTACAGCACTCGCTTTAATTGCTTCTGGAGCTCTTCACCTGGGCCTCATCAATGGGGCTAATTCTTGAAGGAAGGAGAACGTAGGCCAGTACAGAAGTGTACTCAATTTATTTCCCGCAAGAGATGGTCGAGTTGTTTTCTCTTTGTTATGAAGATTGATAAGAGCAACTGGGTAAAGCCTGGGCTGCTACTTCACCACCCTTTGATCTCCCCGCGGCTGGGTGGAGGCTGGCTGCCAAGCTGAGACCTTACGGTGCAGGGTGGCAACAGCCAGCAGGGAAACAGGGACCTTGGGTTTTTCCTTCTTATATTGTGGCGGCACTTGTAGCTCTTAACGAATAGGTGCTGGTTGGACTGATTAACTCACGATACCTTTTGGGTTTTGCCATGGAAAACTTGCAACGCAAAAGCAGGAGGAAGGAAAGGTTTTACAGATGGGGATGGGAGGATGCTGAGGCTCCATCCCAGCCCAGATGCTGCCTTGTTGACCTCTTTGCTGGATTTTTTTTTTTTCTCCCCAAGGCATGTGGCTGAAGCACAGCAATCGCAATGCTTGGGAAGGCATGTAGGCTACACATTCAGTTTGTCTCTCTTGTGGTGGATCCCACCTCTTCCTTGTGGTATAGTCTATCCCCTATACTTTCCTTAAGTCCTAACTAACTAGTGCAATCTCAGTAAAAATTAATAATGTTATCCCTGAGAAAAGTTGAACGTTATCTTGTTCTCACTATTCTGCCATGGTTTTGAGCATGTTTGAAAATAGCTGGAGTAGCAAAGCCAGTTGGCTGCGTCCATCACAGGTGAGAGAAGTGACTTGGGTGATGCCTCGCGCCCCGACTCCTGCCTGGGAAATTAGCAGGCGTGAGACGCGATCCATTTCCTGTCCCCACATCTGTTGTACGGTGAACACGTGCCCGTGCTTGCTGCTGTAAAACTGAATTGAGGAGTTTGGTTTTCAAATTTTCAATGACCCTGTTGAAGATAGTTTGTTTGGGGCAACGCAAGAGCCGCCATCTGCTGCGGGGTGGTCGTGAGGTTTTGCAGAAGATGACACTGCTGCCCGAGCGGTTGATGCCTGTTTTAGATCAGTCGTGTCCTTGCTCTGTAAGCAACAGGGTGTAAAACTTTGACCTCTTGCCTTGTCCGCTTGAGGGACATTTTTCTTAAATATTTCCCGGTGCTGTTTCCCGTGAGGCGTTTGAGAGGATGGTGTTGCCCGTGTCACGGACTTGTGGTGGAGCTGTGGGCAGTCACATCTCCTCAGTGTTCCCAGGGACCGCAGAGGCCCACGACTCTGATGGGGGATGTTGGAGCCTCCAAAGGCTTTTTTAGGTGCCCTGTTCCTAGTGGCTTCAGTAACAAGCTCAGCTGTGGAGGCAGCCTGAAGCACTGATGATCAGCCTGGAGAAAAAAAAGACTCCGGGGAGACCTTATAGCAGCTTCCCAGTATCTGAAGGGGGATACAAGACAGCTGGGGAGGGACTTTTTACAAGGGCATGGAGTGGTAGGATGAGGGGGAATGGCTTCAAACTGACAGAGATTTAGATATTAGAAAGAAATTCTTCACTGTGAAGGTGGTAAGGCTTTGGCCCAGGTTGCCCAGAGAAGCTGTGGCTGCCCCATCCCTGGAGGTGTTCAAGGCCAGGTTGGACGGGGCTTGGAGCAACCTGGGCTGGTGGGAGGTGTCCCTACCTGTAGCAGAGGGGTCGGAATTAGATGATCTTCAAGGTCTCTTCCAACCCAAACCATTCTGCGATTCTATGTACCACGACATCCATGGCAAAATCAACTCCAGCTGCCACCACAGAGGACACGCAGACCTGGGTCTCTCCCTGAATCCCCATAGCCAACATTTCCTCTACGTGAAACCCACAGCAGCTGCCTCATGGTCTGTCCTACCTCAGCAGCAATGCCCTAAGGGGGCTGCGTCCCTGCTTGGCATATCTTGATGTCACCCAGTAGGCCACCAGTAGGGCCATATGCCATGAATGGGCCTCTCCATGAGCAGCATCAGGTGGTCCCTGCAATGCTGGATGAATGGCACAACTTCTCCATCGCTGTCCTCTGGGTTTGTCCACGTGCCCATGGATTAGCCCCACCAGGAAAGCTTTTTTTTTTTTTTTTTTATGCCTTCATCCTCATCTGCTGCCAGGTGTTCTGGTGTGACTGCTTTCGCTTTTAAGTGTCTTACATGGGTATGCAGCTATTTACAGTGCCTGTTTCTGCTCTCCCAACAGCGTAAATCAAGATTCATTCCACTGAAGTTTATGGAGTTACGCCAGTGTAAAACCGACTGATAAGAGATTCAGGCCATTATCGTCGGGTTTGTTCACTTGTTTGTTTGAAATTATATGCGTTGCTGTGGAATGATAAAAACGCATGGATTCAAAGGCAGGTTCGCTGCAAAATGCAATTCAAAAGGTTTTCGACTTCACATAATGCAGCAAAACAATCACTTACAGCAGTTAACGTTTTACTGTGGAGTAGTGTCACAGAGTTTGGAGGAGGAGAGGAAAAGAAATGAAGAGGAGAAGGAGGGGACAACGGAAGTTTCGCTACCCACTGTCGAAGGCAGAAATGGCAAACCCGGGATGCTCTCGCGAAATTTTACCCCGTGGTAGTTTGAACAGGTGACCGTGAGAACAAGGTGGGGTGGCCCCCAAAATCCCTTCAGTGCCAGGTCCTGGGGGGGGGGGGGCAACCAGCTCGGAGCCCAAGCAGACAACGCAATCCCCTATTTTTATTTTGTTGTTTGTTTTTTTTTTTTTTTTTTTTAATTTTATTTTATTTTTGCAAATTTGTTTTGCAGAATGACCCACAGCAAATCAATGCAGCAGCAGGGCAGAGCGGGCTCACCAGCTCCTGGGCTGTTAAATCCTCCCCAAAAGAGCTGGTGTCTCACCTGTCTTTTGCGTTTGCACCCACACCCCCCATCTCTTTTAACGCAGCGGTACCCCCACCTCTACGTTTGCTTCGAAACATGCTGCGTCCGGGCGGACGGGGCATGAAAAAGCCATTTTTTTTTTTCTGCTTTATGTTCTACAAAGCAAATGGCTGGTGGATAAATAATTCAGGTTTCTTCCCGTGCTATTCCTAAAGAGATTTTTAGCTGACATCTGGTTGCGTACACCCAGTATCAATGCAATTTTCCCTTCTTTGTGGCAATTGTAGTCTCCGTTCTTTCACCTCCTGTACGATACGCATTCACCCTGCTGAGCCGCTCTCCTTCTCGCCAGATGTCCGCTTGGAACGACCCGTCCTCCAGCATCTGCTGGTTTCCCCCGCGCCTCCCTCAAGCCATGGCAGTGCCAGCGTTTTCGTTCCTTGAATGCAGAGCTACTTCTCCTGAAGAACCCCAAGCTGTTGGCAGGTGGGTTTGCTCTTGCCCAAATATGTTTGTGAATCGAAATAGTGGGATTCAGTTTTCTGTGGCCGTTGATAAAGAATCTCACTGTTTACGTTGAGACAAAGACATTTAGGCAACCTGGTCTAGTGGGAGGTGTCCCTGCCTATGGCAGGGGGGTTGGAACTCTATGATCTTCAAGTCCCTTCCCACACAAACCATTCTATGGTTCTATGATTGAGGTGCTGGAGTGCATCCAGAGAAGGGCAACGGAGCTGGTGAGGGGTCTGGAGCACACGTCTCATGAGAAGCAGCTGAGGGAACTGGGGGTGTTCATCCTGGAGAAAAGGAGGCTGAGGGGAGACCTTCTCGCTCTCTACAGCTCCCTGAAAGGAGGGTGGAGAGAGGTGAGGGGGTTGGTCTCTTCTCCCAAGGGAAAATTAATAAGACAAGAGGAAGCGGCCTCAAGTTGTGCCAGGGGAGGTTTAGATTGGATATTAGGAAACATTTCTTCACTGAAAGGTCTGTCAAGCACTGGCACAGGCTGCCCAGGGAAGCGGTAGAGTCTCCATCCCTGAAATATTTAAAAGATGGGTAGTCACGGTGCTGAGGGACATGGTTTGGTGGTGGTTTAGGCAGTGTTGGGTTGATGGTTGGACTCATGATCTTAAAGGTCCTTTCCAACCTAAACAATTCTATGATTCTAGATGTATGCATACACTTTTTCAGCAATTTGTGTTAATTTCAGTGTGACTGTTGTGGTATTGTCTGTGTTTATGTTAGAGAATGTCAGTTGCTTTGTAAAGTTGAAGTTGGGGAAGACCAGAACAGTGTGTTTAATGACATGACAGTGTAGTGCTTTTTCTCCTTGGCTGGGCAGAGGGAAGATGGCACCGGAGTAAGAAGGTGATGGTTTGACTTTTCCCCTCATCCTTCGGTGTGCAGCTCCAGGACATCTGCCCCTGGACGCCAGCGGGGACTGCTGACAGCTGTTGACTTTGGCGCTTGCATCTCATCCTCTTGCTTGTTTGGAGTGTCCTTTTTCTGTCTGTAAATGGGTGATGGAGGGCAGCAGTGGTCTCTCAGACACGCATCGCTCCGGTTCAAGGTTGAGTGTTGCCCTCACGGGTCTGCACGCCCCTCGGATCCCAACGCCCTTGGGTTGGATCCATGTTGCCGCCAACCACAGGATCAAGCCATGCTTTAAAAACCTGGAGAACTTTCGGTGGGTCTTTCTCCATGCATCTCTGCCCACAAAAGCTGTGTCACTTCTGAGTGCTGACTGGAGATAACCTCATAGACCTGCCCTAAGCAGAGCAAGATGATGCTGGAGAGCTGTGCTGGTGGCCGGAGATCCTGTTGGTCTTGAGGTAGATATATAGCTGAAGGACGGACATCTCTGCTGCTGTCTTTGCGTAACAGAGGGAAAAAGAGCCTTGATTCATGCCGGCCAGGGACAGAAATGACACTTAGACCTCTGCAAGCGACACCCAGCATGGTACGGTCCCCGCGCTCTCCTAAATAACCGCTTTTTGTTGGGGGTGACACTTCACTCCCCGACACCGAGCACATCCACGCCTTCGTGCTGCGGGGGACCGATGGGCCCAGCCCCACAGGGAGCATCCTTCCCACACCGAAAAGGGGCTCTTGCATTATTCCACTGCCTTCCCCCCTCCCCTCCACCTCAGTCCTTGCCTATGTAATGTTCTTCCCTTACAAATTTCATCTCGCTGCACTGTGCAGCCAAACGATTCGGTGATGGAGCGCACAGGGGAAAAAAAATTATAATGCCATTAAAAGTTATCATAAATTTCAGATCAGCATCACTTTTAATCCGATACACAATTTTACTGCCTCTATAAAGTAGGTGATTTGCAGTGGTCTGAGGCGTCTCCTGGCGCGTTTTACTTCTTTTTAAATTAAACACACCAACTTTGTGCTGAATTCAGAGTGCGGACATAAAAAAGGGGGTAAAAAGGAGAGGGAAGGGACATCAGATGGGAATTGCAATTGAATCTTTATATATGCCATCTTGGCACTGTGGTACTAAATATAGTGCCAGGTAAATAGATGTGCTGAAATATTCAGAATAAAAAACAAATGTTCCAATCGCAGAGAAACTGAGCCTGGAAAACGTTTCCCTTGCCGCTGTGCTTTAGAGGCTAAAATGTTGTTGTTTAAAACACTGTGCTGGAAGATCTTGTGTATCTCATGCATTAAATTACACACTGTGCACAAACATGTATTTTATATTTTATATTATGTGGTTCCTAACCCTTCCCCCCTCGCTGATGGAGCGAGCAGTAAACCCAGAATATCCAATTAATATAAATATGACATTACGCCATTTTCTGATATGAAATTTTTAGGGGGGGGAAATGCAAACAGACAGCATTTCATGGAGAAATATTTGAAATTAAGATCAGAGATAAGCTAATTATGCGCTGGTGATGAACGTGCCACCTGCTTGTAGGTCCATAAGGTGTCACAGCCCGACAAACCCACCAAGACCACCTGATGGGGTGGTCCCTATCACCACTTTTCTGCCCTGATGCCCCCCCCCCCACTTCTGGGCTGACAGTCTGCAGCTGATCTAATGCAGATCTTTGGGAAATACTTCGCTCAAGGTCTTGAGGAGCTGAAGAATTAGCTGATGGCTTCAGTAAACTGTTCGCTGCCTTAAAAAAAAAAAAAAAAGGCAAAATATTTCACCAAGGTAATTCTGAAAGGGTTAATTTCTGCTGTTTTTCTAAAACGAAAAAAAAAAAAATTAGATTCAAGTTTTTCAAATTCTTTTTTCAGTCGGTACAGCATCATCATATTGGCTTTTAAAGAAGATTCGCAATGCTCTGCAGGTCCGTGCCAGAAGACCACGAGGTCAAAAAAAGAATAGCCTAGAGAAAGTGCGTATACGGTTGCGACCTCTTCCTCTGCCGCCTTCTAGACCGGGAGATGTTGCTTTGAATAAATTATCTTTTGCCAGTGACAGCAAGAAGCCAAAGCAGCCGCATTTCCCCCAGCGGCTCTTGTTTTCGGCTGGCCGCCGGGGGATGACCAGGGCGAGGAGGATTTTTCCCGTGGTTTGGATGAATTAGGTGTAAGAGGACTGAATGGAGAGAGCCGGCCCTGCCTTCCCAAAGCCATCAAACAAATCAAACTCTTACCGCGGTGGTACAACCTCAGCCCTGAGGATGAGGCTGCAGAAATGAAGCAAACAGTTTAAGAGAGTGGGAAAAAAAAAAAAAAACAACAAAACAACAAAGAACATTTTCTTTATTGTTGTTGTTTTAATTTCCAGGTAAACAATTTTCCCTGACCAGCCCTGTGCGGGTACATGGACATTTCCCTCCCTGTCCCCATCGTGGGCTATGTCCCTCCCTCGCCGCAGCAGCTGCCGGGTGTTTTCCCACCGCTCCTGCCCTGACGCAGCCTCATTTCCCAACTCTTTGCTTGTGAGGTTTGGTTGTTTGGGTTTTTTTTTTTTTTTAAGCTGGGGCAATCTATTTTTTTTTTTTTTTCTTTTTTTCTTGGCTACGGGCTCTGTCGGCAGCTCCTCATCTCCTCCCGACTTCCGTGCATGGGTTTGATCTCACAGCATCGCTTTTCCTTCCTCCCTTCCGCAGCGCAGCGAGCTGCCTTCGCCCCAAACCCACTCTGCCTTTAAGTGCTTTCCTATCAGGCGCCGCGCTCTGCCATGGGCCCAAGGGCGCGATATTTTATTTATTTTCGATTTATATAATTAAAGGGACGTCTTATCCCTGAGTCGAGCCAGCCTCGTGCTGATGATGTGGTGAAACGCCACGGGCGCCAAAACGATGGTTTGTTTTAACCGGGACTGAGACAGACAGTCGCTGACACCATTTAGCAGCTCGTCATTGTTGCTGGCAGGGAGAGCATCTCTGGATCTCGAAGAAATGGCAGTTTATGCAGGAAAAACTGCCTGCGTCGGGTGTCGAAGGTGGAAGGGAAACGAGTTCCCCAGGCGGCTGCGGGGTCTGACTTCTGCTGCAGCACCCGTGGCTCCCACGGGAGGAGATGCCTGGGAGCATCCCCAAAAGTCCCCTCCTGTGCCTGGCAACTAGAAAACTGATAATGATTTGGGGAGGTGTGTTCCCCCCATCCATCTTTTTTTTTTTTTTTTTTTTTAAATGGCTGATCACTGCCTAGTTTGCATGTTCCCTACTGTATTCTGGCAATCCTTCACCCCTCACAATTTTTCACCGTGCTTTTTGTTGGCAGGACACTTGGGGAGCCCCCGGTGTGTGGCGGAGGAGAGCTGACCCTTGAAGATGATGCCAAGGGAGCATGACCTGGCACTGGGGTGAGAGGCTGCCCCCTCCCCAGGGACCCCTAAGCATGGCAGCCAGAGCTCAGACCTGACGGTGGGACCACAGCATGGTGGGACCTCAGCATGGTGGGACCAAAGCGTGTCAGCAACGTTGGGTGGGAAAACAAGACTTGCTCAGGCCTCTGAGCATTGCAATCTATCAACACCATCACCGCCTTCCTACTGCTCCCATGGTCCCCCCTTCCCCAAATCCTGCGTGTGGCTGGAGCATCTCCTTGCTAACTGGTACATCCCCAGCTCCCATTGACTGGGAAGGAGGTACAGTACCTGGAGGGCACTCTGTGCGGTGCAGATGACCGTGTGCCTCTCTCCTCTCTCTCTTTTTATTGCTTGCTGTTCAAATTGAAGGCTTGTTTAATCAGCAGACATTAGCAACTTGACAGGAGTCTGGCTGGAAGGGAAAGAAGAGGGTGGGCATGGAGGGGGGGCTCGGGGAGCGGGCAGCTGCCTTTCCCGCCTTGGCTCTGCCAACCAGATGTGCGAGGGGAGGAACTGGGAGGGTGACGTTAGACTGGGGACACGTGAAACCATCCAGGGACAGACCGAGTTGGGCTCTGAGGACCCGGCGGCCGGCCCCGCACCAGCTCTCCTCCGCTGGGCTTCATGCTATGGGTTGTTGGGAGTCGGGGGGTGGGGGAAGATGCTTCCCTTTCTCTTGCAAAACGTTGGCTTTTATGATGCCCACATCCCCTAAGGACTTCTCATCACCTCATCCATCCACCGACTGGGGCTTTCCCTGGGGAGCTGCCTCAAAGTCCCAGTTCTGCGGTGCGCACAGCCCTCGGGGAGGGGGTACCCTGAGGTCCTGTGGGAAACGGGGTCTGATTTTGCCATAGGAGACCCCTTGGCATGGTGAGATGGTGTTAGACAGGAGGTGGGACCAGCCGTGACTGAGTTTGGAAGCAAAAATCCCAGCAGCTAACTGGCCAGGTGCTTCGGTCAAGCAGAAACCCCGCGTGAATTTGCGACGTGCGCTCGCTCGTTCTTCCCTGAGAGCGACAAATCATCAAGACAGCAGTTTGCGGCTAAAAGGTGTCCCGATAAATGGGGAAAGCCCATTTTTAAAAAACGCAGTGCTATAAGAGACAGCAGGAACTGGCTTTTCTCTACAAACCGCCTTGCTAAAAGCTCCATGTTTGTCCTGCTGCACCCCTTGGGGTGGGAGACCTCCCGGGGTACCACAGGGCAAACTTGGCTCCATCCCATGGGGGTATGGCACAGCCTGGGCAGAAAGGAGGGACCGGAGCCGCTGGGGCACACGGCTTCATTTTCTGTCCCTCATTAGCAGCCCTAATTAGGAAGTTCTTTATGCTTTTCAAATTCAGTGCTTGCAGTGGGGCCGTCTTCCTATTGATCAAACTACAAAAGTGGATAAACCCCACATAGTTCTAAGGAGAATTGCCGAATATTGATACTGGGAGAGAGCTGGTATCGTATAAATAAGTGAATCATGCTTCTAATTACGCAGGCTTTCATTTTCTGGTGGTATAGCTGATTACGTTCAATACTCCACGATGGATCTTCAGCTGAGCACTTGGCTTTCATTTTAAAGGTGGAAAACAAGGCCAAAATAAAGCCACTATTAAAAAAAAAAATAAAGATTCTTAAAGTGCTGTTTTTAAGAAGGGGAATTCTTTGTGTGGGATTCCCTCCCAAATGATGGTGAGCCACCCATTGCGATCCCCAGCTCCTCTCCTACACTTTGGCCCGCTGTGGATGCATCGGTCTGTCTCTGTTTTCCTTCAAGGACTGCTTTCACCCAGATGCTTACCCTCCAGCTGGCTGGAGCTGGAGGATGGGAATACCCTGGACCGTCTCGATGTCCACCTCCCAGCGCCATCTGTGTCCTGCTGTCATCCGCCCCCAGAAATAGGACACGGTGCCGTTCTCCACACCCTCCTGCTGATGGGCAAGCCCAGGAGAAGAGGTAAGACAGGGCTCACTCAACCACGTCCTCCAGCAGGGAAAGAAAACCTTTCTTAGGAAATAAAAATCTGCTCATTTTTCTCTTTTCTTCTGGGCTGGGGCGAAGGCAACGGAGTCTCTGGGTCTGTTGACACTTGGGGCTGGGGGCTGTGTTTTCCGTCACTGCAAGCTATGGATTTGGTTTCACCACCACTTTCTGTTATAGAAAAAACCCAAACCCTAAGCCTTTTGAATACTCCTAAGTTATTTTAATGATGTTTTGGCATACCGATAACTTTTTCTCCCAATCGTCATCAAAGAATAGTCTTGGTTAAAAAATTACTTCAGCTGTACTGAAACCATGAAAAAAATCTCATAGCAGTCTGGAACCAAAATGACGTTTTTCCCTGCTTTTGAGTCAAACTAGGACTAATTTTAGTTTGGGGTTGGCCGACGCTTATTCTCCTTTAAGACCTCCAACCATGAACAAGTGTTCACGTACCCTCGCGGCTGCATCCATCCTCTCTGAAAGCCCAGCCACGCGCAGGAATTGCGTTTACGGCATTTCTTCCTCCGCCCTGAGAAATCCTCACGCTTTCCTTGTCAACCTCTGCCTCGGCTTTGCTATCCAGCCTTGCTGCTGCCTGCTCCTCGCCGAACCCCGTGATGGAGATATCTCTGCTCTGTCCCCGGCATTGTCACATGCCGTGCACCGACGGCGCCGGCCTGATATGTCCCGAGGTGTCATTAGCTCCGCGCATATCTGCTCTCCCTCTGTCACCCGTGAGCATCTCAATGGCCTGCTGTTGTCCTTCTAACATCGCTTCTTATTTGCTTCCCTATGTCACCTCTTCCCCATTTGCATGTGTGTTCCAGTGGTACCTCCTCCCTGGACCATGTCTGCCCCATCTGTGGAGAGCCCAGGCACCTGGACGCGTGCTGCAGTCCTTGCCACTGTGGGTCCCCTGGTGCTTAGATGGTCGTTGGTCCTTTTGCCGGAGCCACAATGTGACGGGCAGCGTTTGCTGGCGAGGGCGGCTGGAAATGTGCAGCCAGACCATCAGAGGTGGACGTGGTGGCGTCTGCTGGGCAGGGAGGGTGAGAACAAGGCTGGGCAGGACCTACAAACCACCCAAAGGGCAGAGGGGAGCAAGTGCCAAATACTTTCCTCCTCTTTTTGTTTCTTTGTTCGGTTTTGCTGGTCGCGAATAACAGCAGAAATGAGGTGCCCGGGTTTCGTTCCCTCCTCTTGTAGCCTCCAGTGGCTCCTCCATCCCTTTGCTCGCTTCCCCAGGGTTTGCAAACTCATTTTGCACAAGATATTCTCAGAAGCCTAAATTAGTCCTAACTCTGCCTCAGAGTCTAAAGGTGGAGAGAAATACCTCCAGCGGGCTCCACATATCTCCACTGGCTCACTGGCAGTGCGTTAGTGGCCAGAACGAAACGAAATTTTGCTTAAAAAGCGAGAGGTTGGAAGGGATGCCCACGGTGGAAAGCTGCCCGCCAGGAAAGGTGGAAACGCTTGTTGATGTGCTGGGAACTGGATCGCCTTGTGGCCAGGTGGAGTAGACACCCGGCTACCTGGTTGTCTGGGGCTTTGATTTTTTTTTTTTTTTTTTTTTTTAATTTCTTGCTTGTCTGCTTATTTGTTTTGCGCCCTACTTTCTTGCTCGTGAGTTGTGCGGCTGATACCAGCCTGCCCAAAGGATATCAGACTGGTGACCAACATCTCCTTGCTTCTGGCAGCAAGGAGGATTGGGTGGTCTAGCAGACAGGAGCTGGGTACCTCTTCCCAAAGCACTGGTTCAGAAACTGCTGCGGCTCTCGCCTTTTAGAGTAATACATATTCAGTTGGGATGTCATGGAATCATAGAATTGTCTAGGTTGGAAGGGACCTTTAAGATCATGGAGTCCAACCGTCAACATAACACTGCCCAAACCAACACTAAACTGTATCCCTCAGCACCATGTCTACCCGTCTTCTAAACACCTCCAGGGATGGCGATTCCACTGCTTCCCTGGGCAGCCTGTTGGGCTGTCTGACCACCCAAACTCATGAGGCATTAAGTGGGCTGGGCAGGGCCACCTGAAAGGCCGAACCAGGACCTTCGCAAGGTTAGCTGACCTCAGGAGCTCCGTCTTTTCAGTATCTTGTGATCATAATCACAACAGGGACCTTAATGACAGGGACCTCACCCAGGCAGGTGAGCCAGACCCTGAGGATGATCAAGGAGCGCGAACATGGCTGCCCCATCCTTGGAGGTGTTCAAGGCCAGGTTGGATGGGGCTCTGAGCAACCTGGGCTGGTGGGAGGTATCCCTGCCCACGGCAGGGGGTTGGACTAGATGATCTTTAAGGTCCCTTTCGAACCAAACCATTCTGTGATTCTGTGAGCATGTGGGAAGAGAAGCAATGGTGTAGGCGCGTTTAAAAAAAAAAAACTTTAGGGGAACCAAGATCTCATGCAGATGGTGAAGTACGATCTGCACTGAGCCTTTTGAGATGCTCAGCCGTGAGACCGACTGTAGATGTGAAGGACAGAGCCTCATGTGCATTCGGGGAATGGCCCTGTGCCCAGGAATGGGGCATCTGCTCCCAACAGGAGCAGGCAGGCGAGTCCGGCCGTATCCGCAGCTGGTCGCGTTGAGCAGAGCCGACACATCGCACCAACCAATGGCACCATGAAGAAATTCCCCTCCTTGCTCGAATACCTCGCTGGGTGCTGCGGAGGGGTCCCCGCACAGCAAGCATGCCCCAAAAAGTGGCTGACACCCCCGGCTTTGACAGCGCTGGACCCCATCGAACCTCTGACCCCGCAGCACCCTGGCAGGAGACCTGGGGATGTGTGGGGTCCTCTCTGCCCGGCCACCGGGTCCCGAGCCCTGGGACCCCGCTCCCCACTTCGGCACCGCAGCAGCGCTTGGCGGTGCCCGCGTTTACGTGCGGGTGCGTCGGTTTTAATCGGGCCCTTAATATTATTTGAGCATGGATTTGGTTTGGTGGTAGGTTTTGTGGTGTGGTGTTTTTTTTTCCTTCCTTTTTTATTTTTTGTGTGGTTTAGTTTCTCTCTTAACAGGAAAAAATGATCAAAAATAAGAAAACAATCACTGTTTGAAAGTGAATGAAGGGCGCTTTCTCCCCCTCCCCCATGCTTTTTTCCTACTTTGACATCTCAGTGGTTTTTTTTTCTTTTAGCCGC
The DNA here is from genome assembly GCF_965231255.1 of Vanellus vanellus. Lineage (NCBI taxonomy): Eukaryota > Metazoa > Chordata > Aves > Charadriiformes > Charadriidae > Vanellus > Vanellus vanellus. Next base: position 29,113,701 of record NC_138913.1, on the reverse strand, counting down.
GGTTTCTGGGATAGGTGATAACTGCCAGTAATAGGATTAGCATTGATTTCTTTAGCAAGAACAGAGATGTGGCAGTTCCAGCCATTTACTGAACTGCCAGCTTTGAAATATCAAAAAAAAGAAAGAAAAAGAAATCTGCAGAAAAAAAAGCTTCTTGCAGCATTTTAAAGAAAGGAAAGCCTATGTGAATTAAAATACACACACACACACACACATGCACACACACACGCACACCCGCGCACATGGCGTATATAAATATATATATCATATGTATATTATATATATGTATCTTGCTTGGTGCTTTTTTTGTTATTGTGTGATAAAGGATCAAAAGAACTGTCTCTGTTCTAAGCTTCAAGAAAGCCTTTTTTAAATTCATTTGGCTTTCTTTAGCTTTCACTTGCTAACATATTTTAGGAGCTAATCTTACATATTTACTATTGTATCCTGACTTTTTTTAACCTTGAAATGCAAGCAAAGACAGAATGAGAAAGGGGGGGGGAGGAAAATAAAGGATTCAGAAGAGAAAGAACGAGGGGATGTGCCCGTGGAAGCCGTATCTCCGCGGCTCTGGAGGCACAATGTGAAACCCTGCTGGTGCTAACTTTGATGCGGCACATTTTCTCCTTGCTCTTGGATGTAGGGTCCTGGAAGGATATGGGTCTGAGGTGCACCAAAAGCTTGGGTTCTGCCCTCGACCCTTGGAAATCTCCACCTTTGCTTCAGCGCTCTTGGCTGTCTTTGCTAATGGTGTTTCTCAGGGGCCAGAAACTAAGGTTGGGCCAAGTCAGCAGTGGCTTAAAAGCCAGAATTTTAGGAGACTGGAATTATATTCTCTATTCTTCCCTAAATGCTGCAGGATATCATGAATTTAGTGTCTAGCTATCATCCTCTTTGACTTGCGTTCAGCCCTTGGAGGAGAAGAAAGACTAAGGGCAACGTCTGCAAATACGAAGTGGAAGGTCATATGCAAAGAACCGAGTGGTGGTTGGGAAGATGCCTGCCGTTCCCAAGCTCAGGGTAGCTTCTGAGCACATTCCAGGTCTCCAGGAGACCCTGTCTCAACCCTCTGCCTGCTGATTCTTGAGAACCCAAAGGTTGTACCTTTCAAGACAAGACTCAAAGATTGTTACGGAAACACTTGTCCTGTCTCATCTGGTCCCGAGCTGACGAACCACTTTCATGTGAGCTTATCTTTATGCAAAGGGCGGATGCAATGACTCATTGTCCTCAGGCAGAGCACAAAGCCTGGAGCAGGATGGAATTAGGGCTTGCTTTTCAGCTTCTAAACTCCAAACAAAAGAGCAACCCCACTTCATGGTCAGTGAGAAGAAAGCCCTTACTGAGTGAGGAACCAGTGCACAATATTCAGCTTTCTCCTCTAATGGCGTCTCAGCCTCATGGACAATTTGGGCTGGATTCCCATATAAAACCAAGTGAAAAAACGGAGGAAGGAGATAATCAGATCAATTATTTGTAGTTGCAGCCAGGATTCACTAAAGTGCACGCAATTTGCGTGTCGTCGTGTGTAAGGGAATCTTTAGGTAGTGCTACGTATGGTGGCCAGACGCCCCCAAAGAGGATATTCATGAACCCAGCCAAATTTAGATAGGGTCACCTCCCTACACTTTCTGTACATGAAGAGGCACTGGGATTGCTCCTGTGAGGGACCTCTTGCTCCCCGCCAGCAGGAGATAAGGCCTCCGTGCTGTAACAGGCATCAAGTCGGCCTTTTACCGTCTTGGTCTGAATCTCCCTTAATTTGATTGGAGTCACATGTGTATTTGTAGGCGCACAGGCTGATGTCTCACCAGCTCCTGGAGATTTGCATTTCTGTGTTCTTATTAACAATCGCCCAAAGATCCGTGATGCTCATTTCACAGACTCACCTTCATTGTGCCCTCTAATCCACGTCCCCAGGGTCTACTTCTGACATTCAAGCTTCAGAGCAGCTTACAAGCCTTTATTATTTTTTTTAACATCAAACTGCTGAAGGAATTATTGTTTCTTTCTTCTGAAAACATGGACCTCCTCTCTCCATCCTCCCCCTCTTAAAAATGTTTAAAGACTTGCCGTGATTACACTGTGGGCACAGGAATGCTGGGGCTGGTGGTGGTGAGGGTGTGCTTCTAACCTTCAAGCATTGAGGCTCTGGAAATGTCTCCCAGCCAAACCAGTAGGGCAAAACCCCCAGTTGCTCTGGAGATGAATCTTGGCTGGTGGAGGGAAGGGGTCATATGGCGATAGTCTTCAAAAGCACAGAAATGGACTAATTCTGTGCTCTTGGGTGACGTGGAGGAGCCAAGATAGGAGATGTTCAGGTGTGGCAAGTTGAAAGCACAGTGTTATCTTTTGAGGAGTTGATGTGAAATCTTTGCTCTCTCAGGAATGTTGGAAAGAGCAGTTTCATGGATGTGCCTGGACTAATGGAAGAGTTGTTGGAAAAGTTATGAAGATCGGGAGTTTGTTTCTTCTTCTGCATCTGGCCTGGTTGGATTTGTTGGATGGTGTGACCAAAACAGTCGTACTCTCCATCTCAGCTCAGAATTCGTGCCACGAAACCAGCCAAGTATACTACACTTTTTTTTCCATTTTCCAGAAGCTTCCTGACTGCTGGTGTCAATCTAGAACATTTCTTCTAACCAGGTGTCTCTCGCAGGCCTCGCATGAGCAACTTTACTGTGGTCCTCTGGGCTAAGGACAAGCTCCATTCTGACACAGTCTCTCATCGCTGCCACGCCAGCCTAGACCACTTTAAATGTCTTTTCTGCCTGTTAATCTGCAAATTTTCAATGCTTGGAAATTAGATTCCAAAGAAATGGGTTATAATTTACCTTTTCCTGCTGCACAGTTCCAGGTTTTCTCATTCCAGCCCCACTTTCTGCGGGTCTAATTGCAGCGGCGGCACCGCGGGACATCTGCCAGCCCTTCCCAGGGCTCCCTCAGCTCAGGCAATCTCTTTATATCTCTTTTCTCTTTGATTTCCTGTAATTAGCCATGCTATAACTTCTGTGCACGCCGGGGGAGACTTGGAGAAGGGAGCAGTGCCAAACTCCCCGAAGGATTCCCGCCTTCCCCCCCTACCTGTGCCTGCAATGGGGCTCGGGATCCTCCGGGGCTGAGTTTGCCTCCAACGCCACTCCTGGCAGCTTTCGGCTTCGTATCTCTGCCTGGTTTTCAGTGCCTGTGTCTTTTAACTTGTCAATAATGTTTTTATAGAAACCTGTGCTTCAGCAGTGCCTAATGCAGGCGCAGGGCCTGGCACAGAGGCTCTGCTCAGTGGTAGACCCGGAGACCAAGCAGATCTTCTGAGATGTTCCTCTCTGGATCCACCAAAACCCCACCGTGCTAGAGAAATGCTGCAGTATCCAAAAAACATTGAGCCTTGCCGACTGGCACTCGCTAGGACAGCAGGGTCAGTGAAATCCTAGGAAAAAGGAGACGGAAAGGACCTTGGGATGACCTTTGCAAAAGGACCAGCTGAATCATGCTGTTCCAGGTGAGTGGTGGTCTGCTCGTTGAAAAGACACCTCCATCAATACCGGCACAACCTGCTCCCCCAATAGCCTGTCCCTGCACTTCAGCAGCCTCGTCGCTCGAAAGGCTCCCCTCGTATCCAGCCTTAGCCTCTCCTGCTGTGGTTTAAGCTCATGACTACTTATCTTACCTACCAGGATGAAAAGCTATCCCTTCCTCTTTCCATAAGCCTTCTCTGTACTCGGAGATTATAGCAACTTCCCACCTCTCCTCCAGCTGAGCAACCCCAACTTCTTCAATCTTTCCTTAGAGGCATTGTTTTCTGGTCTTCTGATAATTCCCATCTCTGTTCCGTAGATTCACCACAAAAACCACCCACCCATCATGTATTGGGAAAATGTTGATTCAGACATAGCAAAAGAATTGTGTGAATTTGTTACCATTTCAGGAAAGTGTTTCCTTTTAACATGTTCTAAACCCAATGGAATTGAAGCATGTGTTTCCTTATTTTAAAAATGCGATGCTTTGATTCTTCCAGATGAAACGATGATTCATTAAAAAAAAGTACTGTGATTTTTATTTTTTCTTTTAAGCCATTACCTATTTGGAATGAAGACATTTCACTTGCAAAAAGCCAGAGACCCAGAGAACCAGGGTGGCTCCTGAGCCCTTTGGTCCGACCCGCTGGTATTGCAATGCTCCTAACATCAAAAAAAAAAAGTTCAGAAATTTCACGGAGGCACTGGTAAAATACATCTGGTCTTCTGCTTCCAGATGATAGTTGCTCTAATAAGTAAAATCACCCCATGAACTTCCCCCTTTGCTTCCTGGAAACCCCATGACCTTGGGTTCGGAAGCAAGAGTTGGCTCTGAACCACCAGTGGAAAGAAAAGGATCCGTGGTGTGGGAGAGATTTTTTGGTTCCTCCTAGATGGGGGAAGTGCGCCTGGGATGTCACAAAGTGTGGGACTTCTCACGGACAGTGCTTTGTGATGGTGTCTTTCCCACCTGCACCTTACCCGGTGCCTCCATGGCCAGGCGTGGACCGGGTGCACCGGGGAGATGTGTTAAATCCAGAGGGGTGAGAAAAGGCCAGAAACGCCAAAATAGCTCCATAGAGTGGGACACGCTACTCTTCCCGTCGAAATAAATGGAAGGACAAGTAGCATCCAATGTGGCATAACAAAGCGCCGGCGAAAGATAGGAGCGTAAAGAAAGAACCTATAGTGAAAAATGGAGAAGGGAAAGAGAACTAAACAAGAATATAGTCAGTTAAGGCTTGCAGGGAAAAGATAAGGCCGGCTCAGAGAGCAGAAAGGCTTAAGGGGAATAAAAAGAGCTTTTACAATTATATCAGGGAAAAGGGAATACTAGAGAGAAAGTAGTTCCATTAATAAATGAAGAGGGAGACAAAATCAATGGTGTTGCTAAAATGGTAGAGCTACTGAACTCCTTTGCTCCAGCAGTATTTAACGAGGTGAGAAGAGAAGAGGGGCACAGAAGTTATAAAATAATGAGGGTTTTGACAGCGTGATTCTTCAGGGGAAAAGCGTTTTGAGGGAGAAGGCACCTTGGAAGATGCGGGATGCAGTACAACAAATAGATGTGCACGCCCATGCCTTTTGGGAACTGCTCCATCAAATTGTTGGCAATTACTTCTGGAGAATAATAGGAAAACAGGTAAGGATGGCCAAGCGCGATACGGATATTTTTTATTTTAAACGGCCAACCCTGGGGGAAAAAAAACACAAACATCCAGAGAGTTTACTACTCCATTAGGTAGTGAAATTATTGCTGTGTTAAATATGTTAACGTCTAACAGTGAGAAGTAGTTGAGCCTTGAGGAGAACCCCCCGGTGCTGTGGACACCAGTGGGAGTTTGCCACGGCTTAGTTCGTAGGCGCTGAAGAGCTGTGAAGAAGTCTTGTCAGGGCTTCCGTGATATCACATTCCTGGGGGAAAAGCAGCGATGCCACGGCAGGGTCCGTAGCAGAAGTCGGGTCTGGCTGCAGGATGCGGCTCACGGCTGACCTGTGGTGTGCCCCGTGGCCCTGCAAACGCGGGAACGCGCAGCTCTGGGATGAGAAACACCACCTCCCCCGCCTTGGTATAAGGGGTGACAAGCGATGAGCTGGAAATTCAGAGAGGGATGGGGCAATCAAAGGGAATAACGGAAAAAAGTTGATTCGTGAAACGTCTCGGAGACTAGTGAGATGCTAAAACCAAGCAGCGCCGGCCAAATTCTGCGCTGGTTACGTCACTCCGGGGCCTTCCGGGGAATTCAACGGGAAAGAAACAAAGTCCTGCAAAAGGCTTCAGAGATTTCCATTTCTGAGAGAGAAAACTGTCTCCTTTTGGGGTATTTCTCTGCTTGCCAAGGAGTCTGAAAAAAGAGAAACATGTAAAGAATGGCACTTACAAAAAAAAATCAGTTGGTTTTTTTTTTTTCCTTCTTCTTAGCAGAATACGGGTATTAAATCTCTATTTTTAACTGCAGTAATTTATTCAATTTATATTTGAAATGCAACAATCCTCGCGGTTTGTCATTTTAGCTACCTTTTGCAAAAATGCATCGTGATAGTCTTCACCGTAGTGAAATTAGAAAATGGTGCTTAGATAAAATGCAACCCGGAGTGACTGGCAGGTGCAAGGGAAAGCGGCTGAGCTGCTTTAGTTCCACATGCCAAAAAAAAAAAAAAAAAATCGGAGACGTTCTTCCCATCAAGTGGTCGGCCAGAGGCAGCTTCCCAGAAGTCTGAGGCATTTCAGCTGATAAATTCGGCTGATAAACTCAGCGTTTCAGCGGGTAAATTTCGGGAAGACAATCTTATAATGCAAGGCTTGTGTTCTGCCGGCTGCAAGCGCCTGCCAATCATTCCCATCCGAGGAACCGGGATGCCGGACAGGGTGATGCTCAGCCGCTTGCTCCCAGAGCAACGCTCGCAATCAAAGTCATGGCTTGGTTGCTCATCAGAGACCATCAGGCTAATTTTTCCCTGTTCTCCCCATTTTTAAAATTTATTTATTTGTGTTTCTTAGGGTTCCTGAATGGGAATGGTGTTTATCAACACTGCTCTTCCAGAACCTGTTTGTATGGAGCTCGGTCACCGATCTTTATTCATGGGCTCTGCATCCCCGAGATCTTTGTACTTGACATCGTCTACGTGTTGCGCTGTGGCATGATTTCCATTATTCCCATCTATCAGGGAAGGGTAAGTCTTTCAAGGTCTGGAAGCTTGTTAGGTCTTGCGATCCCATCTCTTCTGAGCTAAGGACCGCTTCCACGACCAACGTGGTCTCTGCTGGGCCATCTGACATCTCTCCAAGCCACCTAGCTCCAGTTTTGGGGTGAGATCAAAGCAGCCTGAACTCTTTCTTGATAATTAAAAGTTCTTGCCATAATGATTCTTGCAACTTTGTCACCTCCTCAAGGACCGCCGAGCTTGCCTTCACACAAAATCCCTCTCAATGCACGCGGGAATGAAATGTGACTCTTTGTGTAACCGCGGTTGCTCAGATATTTTTGAGTTGAGGCAATTCCCCATCAGAAAAAGGCTTTTTTTTGCCAAGAATCAAAATTTTCGGTGGGGAGATTGATTTTCATGGAGTTTCTTTCCAGGGAAATGAAATGAAATGCTTTATCTGGTGACAAAGTTTATCTCTGCGTCTGTCTCGGTGGCTCATGGGCTTCCCAAGAAGTTCAGGCAGCAGTTTAGGGGAATACGTCCATCTCAGTGCATGCTGGGTGGTATTTTTGAGTGAACCCTGTTGGAGAAGAGATAGGCCAGGGTGGGGGGCACCAGTAGCTCAGGCTGGAATGGACCAGGAACATCAGTTCAAACTGCAATGTCCTGTTCAGCATATTTTTCTTAACGTTTTCTTCCAAGAGGAGGCTTTAGGATTTTGGCATTCAGTCTGGCTTTACTATAAACCAGACTTAAAATACTGGAGCTTTCCTCAGGATGAAGATCCATGCTTTTTTGTCGTGTCCTTTTGCAACAAGTTTCCTTAGCAAGAGACAAATGAAAGTCACATTGCAATGTCCTCATTGGGGGCTCCACCTTTCCCCAGTGACGTGATGTTTGTACAGTGAATGCTTGAACCATCTCCATCCCCCTGCGAGGAAAACATTTTCACCTGTTCAACATTTTCAACCCTACCAATGCTGGTTGTGACTGCCTTTCCCTGCCAGTAATCCCATAGGATTGGTAAAACCAAGTGGACCACGGTGGAGAACCTTTCTGCTGCCTTTGGTGGAGGTGATGGGATGCCGACTCTCAGGTGTGTTTGCTGCCGTAGCGTTGGGAAGCTGTTTGGCCGCAACCCACATTTTTGTGTTGGAGGACCTTGGAAGATGCTCCCCAAGCCAACTTGTGCAATGAAAACTGTTGAAATCCACGAGGGATAAATAAATCGGGCACGAGCAGTGACCCAAAATGCCCCGGGGTGGGTGAGCAAGGGGGATGTTTTCTCCAGTTGTATGTTGGGCACGCAAAAGGCCAATGTCATCCCCAAAATAACGAGTAGTTAGCACTTCCCCACCGGGTACCCATCTGGTGGGTTTTGGGGGGAGAGCAGAGGTCGGGGCAGCCTTTCTGCCCATGCTCTGCGTGGCAGTCCCTTCTCCTCCCCCGTTTAATTCTTCCTGCACGAGATCTGCGCGGCAATTCAAGGGATGAATTTCAGCCGTAAAGATTGCTCGGCAGCTCCCGACTTTTACACCACCGGGGACAAAAAGAGCTTCCCGAAATGCTATTACAGGGTGCTGCGATCTCTCATCCTGCCTGTCCTAATACCCCCTCCCGCCCCGACCCGCTAAAACAATGGCAGCCTTTCCCTGGCAGGTCGCTGCGAAACATGGCTTGCAGTCTGCGATAAATAGCCCTGCGCGGCGCTATCGTTAAGAAACTATTAGAGGAACGGCCGGGCTTCCACTCGGCTGCGTCAACGCAGAAACTATATTTCCTATTTATTTGTTCCGTTTGTTTATTTTGCTGGACCACCCCATGAACCTGGGAGAAACATGCGAGGGAAAGAGGAAAAAAAAAAAAAAAAAAATTATAGCAACGCCAACTATTCTGGGAGATACACGAGCCCCTCCATGTTTATCAGGTTGAGGGCACTGTATTTTGATGTCAATAAGCAATTTTTCCAGCCCGGTCTCCTGCCCGACCCTTTTAATCCATCAATATATTATTAGAGATAAAGTTGGTGGAAGCCTGCTGCAGTTAGAAGATAAATGACATCTCTGAAGTCAGGCATTAAAGACTAGATTAAGGCCTTGTGACACCGTTTTCAGTGCTCATCTGTGCACTTCTGTTCAACCTATCACACTGAGTGACAAGAAAGAAAAATAATGAACTGGGCCAAGGAAAGAAGAAGGGAAAAAAAAAAAGGCAGAAAGAGAGAGAGATTTTTTTCCCCCCTAACACACAAACTACATCAGTTCACACTCAGGATTAGACTGTATTTAAAAAAAAAAGGGGAAGGGGGGAGGCTGGAACTGGATGGTACTATACAGATTAAAATAGGAGAAAGGGGAAGCTGAATGAGGAATTGCAGTTTGGTTTTGTCCTGGGTTTATTATTTTATTTTATTTTATTTTATTTTATTTTATTTTATTTTATCCTATCCTATCCTATCCTATCCTATCCTATCCTATCCTATCCTATCCTATCCTATCCTATCCTATCCTATCCTATCCTATCCTATCTACTTCAGTATTTCATTTCACTTCTTTATTTCATTTTATTTTTAACTTGCAGGAGTGACCTAGTTGAGTTTACAGGATCCTAAGGGTTTTGTCTGGAGCTAAAGCAAATCCCATTTAGGACCAAGGAAATGCACCCTTTCAGGAGACCAAGTCAAAACGTCCACAAGACAGAGACCTCTCCTCCCTCGCCCCCATTGCCATCCTTTGTCTTGGTGCAGTTGCGGCGATGCATGTGTTGGTTGTTTTAACACCGATTTTAAAGACATCCCCGATGGTGCGATTACAAGGTTTTACCTCCACCTCCAACAAAAATGTTGGGCACGTACGCACTGCTGCTTGCACATACATGTGTTTGTGCGTGTGTATTTCTCAGTACTACGCAGGAACGTCCCCACTGCCCTTTCCTTCGTGTGCGGAGCCCTTCGGATGAATAAAGTTACAGATGTGTCTTTGGAGACCAGCCATACGCTGCTGAAGATGGGTATGACTTTTCTGTGGTCTGACCTGTTCCCTTTGTCCTCCCAAAATCTGAGCTCCTCCCATCTGCCTCGGCCCTTGAACAGCACCCATGCCTCAGTGCTGCTGCTGGGCACGCTTCTCCTCAGCAACAGCTTTCCACCAGCACGCCGTGGTGGGGAGGTCTTTGCCCTGGCCGTGTTGGGGACCAGAAAATGACAAGTCAACCCAAGCATCCTTCTCTCTGCGATGAGGTCATGTGGCTTTGCAATCAATGTAGCCCTTGGCCAGCAGCCTTGCCCTGCTCTGGTGCCATGTCTGGCTTCATGGCCCAAATTCAAGGCTGTTCCAGGCTCGGCAAGACCTTGAGCATGACATGTGGCCTCTTGGGGCTGCCTCGAGAAAGGCAGTTGCTCCCCCTATGTTTGTGGGGCACCTGCCTGTTGCTGTCACGTCATGATGCTAGCAGCATGGCTGGTGATTAAGGTTCTGGCCTCATTTGGTGTGACATCTAGAGAAAACAGGACTATGATGGCAGAGTCAAGGAGGAAGGGCAGCAGAGCTGAGTCTAAGCTCTCCCTGGAGCTGAAGGGGAGAGGGAAGGGAAGAGCACCAATGTGTATGGGGCCAGGCATTGGTCCCTCTGTGGACCTCTTCACCCAGACCCACTGATTGACACTGCCTGTGGCCTTTTCCACTTTGAGATGCCCAAGGTCGACTCCAGCCTTTGGCAGAACGGGCTGTCTGGAAGAAGAAACATATGTGAGATGGATTGTGCGTCCTCCGCTGGTGGAGCACGGACACTCCTGATGGGTAGGGCTTTCTTTGAAAGGGGCAGTACAGGGGTTTCGGGGAGGAGGGAGAAGAAAGAGAAAGCTGCTTCTACCAAGCAACCGTGTCCAGGAGCAGGGGCTGCATATAGAATAATTTCCTCCAAGAGATTGTTTCTCAGCCAGACCTGCCCGCTCAGAGCAACTGTCTTCCCAGCTGGCAGGGTCCTCACCAGGAGAAACACCTTTCCCTCCAGAAAGCAGGGACAGATGCCTTGTCAAGGGGCTTCGTTCTACCTTTGAGACAATCGCCCCCAGCAAGCAGCCTGGTGGGAGACCCTCCATCGTGGCACAGCAGAGAAGCCGGTGCCGAATCTAGCCTGGGACCTGACGTGCCTCACCAGGGTCTCCATTCTGTACAGTATGTACATTGCTGCCGTCTTCTTCTTTTGAAGATATTTTTTTAATGTCTTAAAAAAAAAAAAAAAAGATTACTTTGTTACAATCATTCAGCAAAGGGTTTCTGCGCCTGTAGAAAATATTAATAGACTATTATGAGGTCCTACAACTAATTTTTCCACACATATCATCTGTCTTTGCATGGTTATTAAACTCCAACAATATTTCATGCAATGCTTTCCTGCTAAATTAATTTGGTTTCTTCTTCTCCTGCTTCTTTTTTTTTTTCCTCCTTCCACAACCTTTAAAATTAAATTGAATCTTCATAATTATGGCTTTTTTGTTGTTCCTCATATCTTTTTCTTTTCAATTTTCCTATCAAAGTGGCTATACAGTTTAATAAAGATGTAAAGAAACAGAAATGAAAGTGTAAGGGACAGGAAGGGCTGTGTTGGGATCAGAGACGGGGGGCTCTGGGAGGGCCGGGAAATTCTGGAAAGGATGGGATGGAGGTGAGCAGGGATCTGAACACCACCTTTCTGGGTTGGCTCCAGCCCACATGGAAACTGAAATGGGAGAATCCGCTGCTGGAAATGATTCGTCACATGGGAACGTGGAGAAAATGTGTTCCCAAGAGGACTCATCCCGAATCATCCCTGAGTTTTGGTGTTGCTCTGGTGCAGCTTGGGGTCACCTGCTGCCCTCTGTAAGCCAAGGTGGTAAGCGAAGGTACCCTTTGGGTGTGAGGAAACGCCCCCATACACAATGAGACCCGCCCTGCAGGATTGCTGGGACCAGGACTCTGGGGCTTTCCTGGGGTTACCCAACCCACAAGGTCTCCCTCTGATCTCCCTCTCCTGTCACCGCCTCCCAAAAGGCTGGGGACATTCTCGGCGAGAAGACCTCAGCTGAGGAAACAAGTGCTTTGTTTGAGCTGTAGGAGGATCTGGCAGAAAGCCCCAAGACCAGAATTTTCTGATGTCCTCAGATGATTGCTAATATCTGATGTCACGGGGCTTTCAACAATTTCCAAGTCTAAACTGTGCAGAGAAGTACTGTGGAGAGGTCTTCTGGCTGGCAAAGTTTGGTCAGACTACATCTGATTGTCATTCTCTTTACCAAGGATGCCCAATGGGTCTCTCCTGGGAGATGCTCTCCGGGGAGACAAAATGGTCAATCAGCATTAATTATTAATCTTCATAAATCAGTGACTTTTACTCTTCCCCCTCCCCCCCCGCTTTTGCTTGGGAAGCCTTCCTGAGGAAGACTTGGTCAATAGAGAAAGAGAACAGATTTATTCTCAATAAAGAACAACTGTTCAACTGAGACATTGAAGTAACTCCCACAGAACAGGATTTTTACTGTTCCCTGGAAGCAGTATTAGCTAACTCCCTCCTAGCTCGCCCTGCAGGTGGATACCCAGGACTAAGAACATCATGCTGGTGCTTTGATGGCCAAGTCACTGGCCTGAAACCAAGGAGAGCTTTTGTGAAGTTCTGATCCACTTAGGACTGGGCAGGCTGCGATGGGTACCATATCCTTTATGGGACAGACCAGTAACTCATCTTCCCCAGAGGACAAAAGAGGTGGCCAGGCTAAGCAGAAGCCACCAGTAGGACTTCCTACGCAACTCAGCAGTAACAAGCTGTTTAGATGCAGGTTCCTGAGCTGAGCTTGGTGGAAAATGGTCGATGGAGCTGAATGCCCCAATGGAACCAAGGACCTTGCTCTCATACTGGTCCCAGGTGATGCCCACATCATGACTGCCGTTGGCCATCTTTGGTGAGAGGCCCATGTCCCTGTCACCGCTCCTGAAAGGAAATGACTGTTCATGTGCACTCACCAATAGGTGGCACCAATGGAACAGAAATGTGAAACTCTATGCAAATTTTTCTTGTGAAGAGGGTGCTGGGAATTTTCTCCTACATGGCTATGGACTTTCCTACAAACATGGTATTGATTATATACTGCTATCACAGTTGAAACACACTGGGTTCTAGGATGATGTTAAGCAAAATGTGACAATAAGAGTCAACCCAAACTGCTTGTGACATTGCCAAATCTCTTGAGTTTAGATTCACATGCACAGAAGAGTGATAAATATTTGACACACCATATTTAATAATGTGATCGGTTCTTATTCGTAATTCAGAGGTAAGTGGTTATTCAGATATGGTACATGTGATCATGGAAAAAAACAGTTTCTCTCAAAGGGAAGAAGTAATCCATTTTCCAGAGGAATCACTGTAATTTCTAGAGTCACTGGATGTCCAGCAGAGACATTTGTGGTCCCACTCAGGAGGGACTGGACCTCCTTCTTCCAATGACTTCAGATGGAGCAGCGGCAAGAGAGGAACCCAAACATGAGTCAGACCCTGCCCTCACTTGCACTTATTTTAGCCAATTATTGTTTTGCTTCGTGGCATAGTCACACCACCGCCTTCCAGCCCTCTTCTGTAAAACTGGGGACCTCCACAATGTTTTTTGAAACTCATGCGCAGAAAGGAGTAGGATTGTGCGATAAAACCCCCCCAAAAATTGCACCAGTCATGCCATGACTATGACGCTGCCTGGATATTAACATTTGGTTTATGCCATGAATTTTATACAGTTTAAAAACAGTAGCCTTGTTTCCCGGTCTTTTAAAGATGTGCATTGTCCTTCACATCCCTTTGCTCACCAGCCCTGTGTTTATGTACCAAGCATCTGGCTGCATTATTATTTATATTACAGGAGACCAAACTAAAATAAAAAAAAAAAACAACCCCCAACAACCTCCGAGGAAATCAAAACACATTTGGGCCAAACCAAAGAGAAATGCGAATTTTTCCCCTATGAACCACTGCCACAGCAGAATATTTACTGTTTATGGTTATAGGGGCTTCTCGTGCTAAGTTTTTACCGCAAGATTTATGGGCGCGTTTGCACTTATAATATGTCAGAAGTTCCTCATATCGCGACAGTAGTCGGTTAAGGAATAATTTAGTGGCGGGATATGAAAAAAAAAAAAAAAAAGGAAAATGAAGAGCTTGGCAGGGCAATGCCAAAATGAATGTCGTTGATTCTTCCCTCTATTGCCCGTTACTGCTGCCCATGTCTATGTTGCATGCAGTAGCATAGATGGGACGGCAGTCTGGGTTTTTTGTAGTTAAATTAGCTTCGGCTGCTCTAAATTGTGTGCAAAACTCCCTTACAAGTAGACCTTTAATATCTGCAGCTTTTGTCTGTGGAGGCGAAGGTGGAAATACTCTTTGCCATTTCAGGGTGAAGGTGATGTCCTCCCGGAGTCGGTTGGAGGTGGTGCAGAAGACAGCCCAGACCTGGTGGCTAGACAAGTTCGGCATGTTTGGTCCCGGACCAGGCAGAAGTCAGGCGTTGCCAATGTTCCTGCCGTTTTCCTCTCTCCTGGTTGCAGGTCTCATCCAAGTTCTTACGTTTATCTTGACCCAGTCCAACCACGCGTGCAAACTGGGATGCACTGTGGGTGCAATCCTTCACTCTGGCACTTTACAGCCGTGCAAAATTCATTCCCTCCTGACCGATGCTGAATTTTAGCCCTGAATTTGAAAGATTTTTCCAAAAGCAGCCCTGGGAATTCCAACCCCTGTTCAGAAACCTCTTTTTCTTTCGGCGTGTTGATTCCTCCTGCACCCCGACGTGGTCTCTCCCCTTCCCGCAGCGCCAGGATGTGCTGTGCTTCCCGCTGGCAAGCACCCATCCCCTTCTGCTGACGGCACACAGGCTCTTCCCCGGCGCCAGTCGGCATCTTGTGTGTGAGAGAGCCCTCTGATTAAAATGTCATCAGGAAAACAAACCACATAACCAAGTTCTGCAAAAGCTGGTCCATCACGGGCAGGAAAAAAATAGAGGCTCTCTTAAAACATAATACAGCATCCTGAGAAGGAGTGCGTGCGTGTCTTGCCGGGGTGGGGGGGTGTGTGTGTGGCAGAGCGGCCGTGGGGTTGGGCACGAGCATTTGCAATCAGGTACTCATCAGGCTTCGGGTCCAGCTCCATTTTCTGCTCAGCGTTTAACAAATCAAGGAAGAAATGCCCCTGCCTGGGGTCACAGATAAATCTTCTACCCTGGACAAAGGGTAGATCTCCTTGTCAGTGCACTGATTTATTGTGACCTTATAGTCAGACTCTCTAATTTCTGCTTGTGGCTATAGGTGCCACCAGTGATTTGTTTCCTCTCTTGATACTCTCTGACTGCTCGGTACCGGGGACCGCTGTGGGCTTGCTGCCGTCTCCCTGGGGGCAAGGTCTGGGTGGCTGTCTCTCCACCTGGGTCAGCTCCGCAGGTGGCTCAGCTGGGATGGCTTTGGTGGTAAACGGGTTTCCCACGCCTCAGAGTTGGGACCCCAAGCCAGATGCTCCTCTTCTTTGCCTCCCCTAAGGCCACAGGGGATGTGAGAAGAGCTGGAAGGGTCTCAAACAGGTCCATGGGGAAGACACAGACCAAACCTAGAGCTACGAAGCTTTAGAGAGAACTGTCCTTTGGTTTTCCTCCCACTGCTGGTTTGTCCAGGCACGTGCTGCAGAGGAGCAAGCGCATCTTGACTTGCCAACAGTGAAGAAGGAAAAAGCCACCCTGTCGCTCGTCCCAGCTGGTATTTATCCCAGCAGGTAAGAAATTATTTCCTGCTTGAATTTAGGGTTATTCTCCATCCGTCGGCCTTTCAGCCTTGCCCTGTTCTCCAACAGGATGGTGCCCAGAGCGCCTCAAGAGCTGACCTCTCACTTTTCTTTCGGTTACGCTGAAGAGGTGATGTTCCCCAAGCGTCTCACCATCAGCTATTGTCCCCCAGCCCTTAAGCCATCGTGATGCCTTTTTCCTCTTCCTCTCCAGCTGCACAATGTCCTTGGTGAAGCCCAGAGCCCGCAGCTGGACGTTGTCCTGTCCCCTGCAGCAAGTCCAAACACTGAGATAAATCACCTCCTTGGACACCAGACCTCCCTCACAGCCCCAGGCTCTCCACTGGCACTTTCATCTGCTGCTAGGCTCTTTGGAGCTCAGCCAAAAAAGGGGTACCTAAGGTTTCAGGGGCAAATTTTGAAAGGAGGCTTTTTCTTTGCCCCCTTTAGATGCTTTTTTTGCATCTAAAGGGGTTCCGGCACCGGCGTCTCCATGCGCCTGCCACCGTCTCAGCTCAGCATGGTGTGAAATGCGGCGGGCACGTGAAGAGGCAGATGTGGCAGGAGTTGCCGTTGCTGCCACCGAAAGTCTGCATCGTCTTAAACCGGCACAGCTTTTCCCTAACACGCATAAATTGCCTAGTACCCGAGCTACCTAAAATGTATTTCAGACAGCTTGGTACAGCAGAGTCCCGATCTCTGGTGGAACTCCTGTGGCGAATAATTATGACGATTTGTTATATTATGTTTATTTTTGGAGAGAAAAAAAAAAAAAAACGCCAACACCGGGAATGATCTTTTTCTGTATTTTATACAGCGCTTTTAAAAAACACAGATCCCGGTAATGCAAATTCATGGTTTCGTGCAAAACTCCTCCGAAGCACTTTGCTTTGTGCAGAAACCTCCAAGCCCAGCACTCCCCTATCTCTTTCTTCTTTACAGACATACAAAGGGATAATAAAATAGCTAAGAAGCAAGAGCAGTAAAATTTCGTGCCCTGAGGGGGAAAATGGCATCTATTGCCCTGAGCCTTTAGCTGAGGCCAAAATATATAGAGAGAGACTTGGGAACTATTTTCTTTCCCGGTGCAATATTTTACCTCTATTGCCCTCAGAACCAGTCAATATTTGTATAATATATATATAAAAATAACCTTAGCTAGATGGATAAAAACCAAGTAAAATTCACCTCGGAAAGCCTTTTATTCCAACTGGAAAATTGCCCTGCAAATGTACTCAACACAATACCCACTACTTCACTTGAAAGTGACAGTTGCAGCTGTTAACGCGGCCACATTATCTCATCTTAGGAGACAAATTTCAGGCTATATTTCACTGTTGCCTGGTAATGTATATATGCCCTAAAGACTGCTCTGGCTAGATCCGTCTTGCTGTATAGATTTCAGATAGGGATGTATACTTCCCAGGGTTTTTCCCTTCCCCCTTGTTAGTTAGGGAGCGGGGGAGGTTAATAAAAGCATCGCATTTTTTCCGTCCTAGTGCCCGTTTTTGGCGGAGGGGCAAGAAGGAGAAGGGAGAGGAGCGCGCCAAGCATCCTATTCTGGGTGCGTGCTTCCCAGGGATGGAGGAGGGACCACCGGTGCCTGGGAGCGATGCTGTTCAGCACTTGTCTGTGCTCAGCGATATCATGGGTGCGGAGGTGAGGGAGAAAATGGCAGAGGTTTGCTAATGTCCCCTTTTTCCATGCCCCCGACCCTACCAAGCTCCGGTGGCTGCCTGCTCCGCCTCACGCGTGGTCCTCCAGTGGGATTTTCAGAGCTGTTCCTCCTTGTTAACCCCACGTCCTTTTGCAAATCTGAGCTGAGGGTTATAATAAGGAATTCTGGGACTGTCAGGAAAGAAAATATGTAAGTAGGGGGAAAAAAAAATAAAAATCATCCATTAGGATTTTAAGTAGTCTCATGAGTCTCTCCATTATTTGAGACACTTAAGATCACTTGACAAAGCCCCGGAGAATATACAGAGAGGCAGACAGGGACCTTTGATGGATGTTTTATACTATCTAATGCGTCTTTTCCAACTCTATCCACTAAAAAATGACTAATTGGTTGCTGTTCTTCATTACTACGATTAGAACGGTGTCCTGAAAGTGCCCGGCGCTCCCGCCTGCGAGATGCTGTCTGTTCGTCCCCAGCTGAGCGTGGGTTGCTGCTTCTCACCGTCAATTTTCAAGGCAAACATCTGTGCCACACGCTGCAACGCCTGTGCAGCGTCTTGCCCGAGAAGACCCGGTGTTTCTGCGGGTGGTGGGAGCTCGCTGGGTAGCACCGAACCTCTCCACGGGGAGCCGATGGAGGGGGGGTGATCCATGGTTGGCATCACTTCCCAGCTCCAAGGCTCCTTGGAGAAGCCCTGGCAGGTTTCTGGGCTGCGGCTGGGGCAATCGCTCCCTCCCGTGGATCTGGGCTAACACGGAAAATAAAGACCGGCTGGCTCCAGCCAGGAGCTCACTCCTTTATGCAAAAGTGGAATTTGCTCCCTCCCGACGTCATCATTTTTTAAAGGTTTTGGGAAGGGGCGAGGTGGAAAGAGGTCCTTCTTGCTGGAGGAAAGTGCATCGCCTCAGCGAGTTTTCAGCCCACGACTACAGCATGTGCCTTCCTGGATGGTTGCGTAGCACCAAAAGTGTCCATCGCGTGGAGGTGGAGAAGACTAGGGATTATCGAGGAGCTGCAAAACCCATGTGAGAGCCCAGGGCAGCTCCCATTGAGGGCATGAACCAAGGAAGAGCAAAGCTGGTGAGCACCTGTAGTCACGCACCTTCTGCTCCATGAGGAGAACAGGGAAAAAGTTTACGGGTGACTCCAAGTAAAGTTTTTTTTAAAAAAAAAAAAAAAAAATCCAGCCGGCATTTTTATCTGGCTAATTTTCTTTCCCGGAATTAGTTGTTTGAATGGAGAAACCTGCTGGAGCAAGGAGTGAGAAAAGCCTTGGACGGAGTGGCTGCGCCTCCCAGGCCCTGAAATTTAAGATCTTTATAAATGATCTGTTAAAACTATAGTGACGATAAGCTTATGAATCATGATCTATATTAATCAGGGCTGCTGATACGGAAAGATTAATTGAAACGTGCAGTTCTACACAAATGATAAAGTGGTAACAATTTAATATCAGACAAGGAGAGTGAAGAAATTACACTCCAAGCTTCATGCATCATTACTATGGATATTAATATTTTACACAGCGCAACAGCATCGGGAATCATAATGAAAATCCATAACTAGTGCACAGACATGATTAAATACAACAGTCTTTAGGTGCTGTTTGGTGACGGGGGCTTAGCCATATTTCACTCCTGCTGCCGGTGATTCGAGTGATAGAGTCTAGACGTGGGTGATTAAAAAGTGTTCCTCCTAAAGGCTGTTAACCTTTTACTACTGAAATGAATTTCTTTGATTTTTAAATTATGCCGCTCACTCTGTGGATTTTTTTCATTTTTTTTTTTTTTTTCCCCAAATCAAAACCTTGTCCAGAATATCGATAGAGCGGGTTCCCCAAGGCAGTTGACAAAGCAGAAGCAAAGCACCACGAAGCAGACACGGAGGGGTATTTAAGGGTGGGAAGAAGCAAGGGGGAGGAGGCGGGGGAGAAAACAGGTTAAAAAAACAGGTTTTCAGTGCTCGTCATTATGGCGGTGCATATATTAGATGCAATACCCGGTGCTGCGGTGGGCCATAAAGGTTTTATCCGCGGGAGTGTGGAATGGGCGCATTACTCACAAGTGGCAACAGCGCCAGTGAGTTATGCACCTCATTCCCAACCCGCGCCGATAAAAACTTTATGCTGCACCACGCCGTGACGTCTTTTTCTCGATGTGGGATTCATCAGCTCTAATGGGGGCTGGATCAGGCCCTCGAGCAAAATGCAGCGTGCGGAAGAAAGTGAGCCCTGACTCAGCATTGTGAAAAAGACCCCCCCCCCATTTTTTTTTTTTTTTTTTTTTTTTTCCTGAGAAAACATTTGGGTGCCTATTTAAATCACCCAAGCTCAAAGCTTGAAGAAACTATGTCTTTGTTATCTGGACAGATGAGAAGGGTCCAAACCGGCCTATACATCATTTCAGCTGCTAAAAATGTGGCAGATTTTACGTCTCATGGTCTTGCCATTTTGGACAACACTGGTGATGGTTAGTGGTGTCCCACCCCATAGTTCCCCATCCGCGGTGCAGGAAAGGGCGCGCTCCTGGCTCTGCAGCAGCGTGGGATGCCAACCTGCAACCCTGCCATTCCCACGGCTGTTGGTGATGGGGTTGGCCTGGCAGAGGAAACCTGACATGTGGAAGAGGGTTTGGAGATGCCGTATGACTTAGGCTGGTTTAGGTGGCACCTGTCTGAAAGCAACTGTAGGTCTGTCCTACGGCAGACCGCGAGACTGATAATGGCGCAATAAAACGTAAGTGTACACGAATTGCTAGATTGCACCACTGGAAGTTTGGCTTCTTATGGCTAGAATCAACAGTGACCGGCTACCAGCAACCACACCGTAATCCAATAACGCACATGTCAATGGACATCAAATACCCATTAAGTCAGAATACTTCCTTGTGCTTTGTAGAACCAAAATGTTTCACATTCCCTGCAGATCTTCCTTGAGCGCTGGTAGCTCCAGCCTCAGGGGCTGTCTTCAGAGCCCAGAGGTCACAACTCTCAGACCTTGGACCTTGTTTGGCCCATTTCTCGAAGCCCCGCTGTTGGCTGTGAGAGACTCACCGACATTCTGCATGTTAAAAAAAGCAAGAAACCAAACCAAACAAACAAAACCAGGTGTTTTCTAGCTTCCATAGCTGGAGAAAAATCCATCTCTCCAGCTGTGGTATGGACATCTGTGGGCACAGTTCTGCCTGTGCTTTGGTTCTTGAGGAA
This sequence comes from Vanellus vanellus, assembly GCF_965231255.1. NCBI lineage: Eukaryota > Metazoa > Chordata > Aves > Charadriiformes > Charadriidae > Vanellus > Vanellus vanellus. The sequence goes on along the minus strand of NC_138913.1, from coordinate 29,093,367 downwards.
GAGCCCCAAAGCAGCTTTTTGTCAGGAGACAGAAGTTAGCATTGCCCAGATACTGAAAACCTCTCTTCTTGGTTAAAAAAAAAAAACACAAACAACCAAACCCACATGTGAGTATGGCCAGAATTTGGATGTCCTTTCCTCTGTGGCTTTCATGGCCAGCAACACAGTCACTCTGAAGGAGTGCCAGCATGCAGAACCAAGGAAGGCAATAATCTACAGGAAGCATACAGGCACAGATCAAAGGTTTCTGGGGATACTTAATCTCTGTTGTAATGTCTCGAATGAGAAATGGAGAAGCCTGGGATGTAGAAAGACTTTCAATGGCCGGGGTCTTTTGGGTGTTAACTTTGGTGCGTTGATAAATTTCAAGTAGACGGTGCCCAAGGCACGGAGTTGCATCTGGAGTAACTGTGAAGGGCAGGTCACGCCGCAGGACCCATAAATAATGTGGGTACAAAGATCTTTCCTGAAGCAGAAGGAGGACAACAGGAGATGGTTTGCTTTATGGGGGAGAGGGGTAGGTGGTCAAACACCAAGATGATGGGCGTAGCGCAGGTACCAGGCTAGAGGACATGCGACAGCAGACAAAGACATGGCAAGGGGGTGGGGGTAGAGGGAAGGCTAACAAAGCTTTGGTGCTCCCCCTGTCATTTGAATTGGGGGGCCTTTGGATGCACCTCACCTCCCCCTCTCCCTCTCCCTCCAGGGGTTTGCAAACAGGAGGCTGAGAGAGAGCAGCTCATAATCAATGACATTAATTAATAGATGAATGGCGGAGAGGCGCGAGTATTGCCCCACAAATGAAAAGCAAATCCCAGCCAAGGGGGAAAAAAAACCCCAACAAACAAAAAAAAAAACGGCAAAACTGTAGCAATTTCTACTTCTTTACCCTTGAGATTTGGCTCCAGATTCAAAGGATAGGCAGGCGGAGAGGGAGGTTGGGAGGAGGCGGGCGGGGGGGGGGAGTTGGCTCATATTCTGCTGTGACCCAATTCCATACAAAGCATCCTGTAACAAAACACGTCTCTATCTACAAAGTACAAGTAATCTTTGTTTTCAGTACAATACTTATCTGCATTTAGACCGACGATGGCAGTGCTTGGCTTATTTTCATGGATCCAGTTATCCTTTTTATCCCTGTGAGCGTGTGTAAGTGTGTGTGCGCGCCTGTGTCTCCTCCTCTCCATCCTCCTTTGCTGCCTCTTGTGCCCGTGCCAACGGAGCGGTCCTCTTTAGGGTGCTGTGAGATGTCAGCGGAGGTGGAAATACTGAAGGTCAGTGCCAATTACGGGCTTTCAGGCTGTCCACGTTATTGGGTGCCTTGGGACAGGGTGAGCTTGGGATCCAGTCTTTACGGCATCTAACCACGTCCTGAGGAGCTCTCGGGGTGCTACCAAAGGAAGGAAAACGTTAGTACGTGGGGCACCGGTCTGTGACTTGGGAGATGCTTATGCTGCCAGAGCTGGTGCCAATTTGCTGTCTGAGTCTCTGCATCACCTCCAAGCCTTTACATATCCATCCCTGCTGGTAACTTCTGGCAGAGATGGCTTTCTGGTATTTGCCTTGACAGCACCTCCCAGCAAGGTAGCCTTCTCTTGGTAGGACCATCTCCAGGCAGTACTGTAGAGCAAAGATCATACTGAACGGCATCTGAGAGACCAATGTCCCAGATCCTCACACCACAGAGTCACAGAGGGTAGCCTGACACCAAACCTGACTGTCCAAGTCGTTCTGGCTTCTCTGTTTGTGCCAAAGGGTGATGGTATGTCAGCAACTCCCATCATGGTTTCCCCGCGCTTCCAGTCGTGGAGCTGGAGAATTCTTGTCTCTTAAACTCACTGGTATGAGTGAGTTTCTCTCTTCTCTTTAGGTCACAAAAGAAATGGGTTTCCAGTCTAGAAGATACACCATAATCCAAGACGTCACTGGGCTAACAGCCTTCATGCACGTAGCGAAGAGTAATTTCCCACCAGAGGAACCAGCTCTGGGAAATTCCCTGGTCTTAGTAGTGCTGCCGTGACTGGACACATGTAAAGCCCCCTCAAAGCTTTAAAAACCTCTTAATGGTGGCAAGACTATGTAAATGTGTGGATGCAGAGCCATCAGCCTTTGCAGCCAGGTGGACTTCCCCTCCACGAGGATATCATCTTCTGAACTCATCACCCTCCCTGTCAGCCATTCTGCCTTCGTGATGCAGCTCTGCCTCCCCCCTCTCATCTCTCTTATTACAGACCGCTCGCACAGTTCCCACCAGTAGGCTTCTGGATATTTTAGGAGTCCCCTCCCATTTCACAAAGGGGAAACTAAGATGTGGAAAGTAGAGGTGTCCCGCCCAGGATCACCCAGTAGCACAACGGAAATCAGCTGTTACGTGGGATTTTCAGGTGCAACCAAAAATGGTATCAATGAGGCTCATCAGAGGTCCATGAAGAGAGTATACAACTGTTTAAGCTAAAGTACGTGCCGATTTGAGGACTTCAGAAATATCTAGGTGGCTGTTTGAGGGCTGGCCCAGGTCTGTGATACGGATTCCCCTCTATTCTTTAAATCCCGGCGCTGTGCTTAATTCTTATCCCCTACTTTCTTGCTCTAATATTTCCTGCGTGCAGCTGCTACTGAGTTCCGGTTTTGTTTCTTATGTTTAATCCTTGGTTTTCATCTGAATCCAGCCCTAGAGAGTATCTATATTTGAAATAAGAATAAGAATAAATACAGAATGTAATACATGTAATTCCATAGTAATCATGTGTTTTACAGGCAGTTGACAAATTTGCTCAGCTGGAAGTAAATATACTCGTCTCCCTCCATCCCTGCCGCCAACGGCCTCTGTTTATTTGGTAATCAGTGCAACCTCCTCCCCAGAGAGCCACCTGAATTGGTGCTGATAGGCAGATGACACCCTTGTTCTAGTTTTTCCACGTACTTACGTATTTCCACCTGGCGATTCTTTACCCCTTGAATTGCCTGCCAGCTTTTGGGATGGGATCTTGAGGCTCTTCTTGGCTTAGTTGGTGGAAATAACAACATTTTTGAACCTCTGCTCATGTCTGGGTAGGCGTAGAAGTGGTGGATGGAGTTAAGGTTGAATATGATTTTCAGCTTAAAGCTCTCCTCTGCAGAGAAATATCTTTTCTGGAAACCAACTGGTATTTTCAGCACATTATAATGGTGCAGCCTGGGGTCTCCGGTCAGATTTTGGGATCGTCTAATGAAGCGATTCTTCAGATGCAGTCCTGGAAAAATCAGCTGCTCATAGTCACGCTGGATCTTCAGTATTATTTTTCTTGCATAAATCTCACACACAAACTATGGACTTTCTCTGCTTCAAAGCTCAGCTGGAGCCTCCTTGAGGGGGGAGAAATATGGGAAGATGCACGGGTTACCATGAGAAATCTGGGTCTTTACCCTATTAGCACGTGTGTTGAAGGGGTAAAACCCACCCGTTCGGCAGGGTCTGAAGGCTTTGGGTGGAAGCGGTCTTCTCCTGGCAGTGAATTTTGCTGGGGCTCTTTTGGGCACTCCCAGTCTGCTGCCCACGTTGCTGGTATCAGGGTGATCTTTCAAATATCGCCAAATGAATATGCAGGCTCCCTCGTAGCTTCAGAAGTAACATCAAGGAGATGTTGGTATTCATTAAAGGAAAGAAGAGAAAAGGCATTTCAGGTTTTTTAAGACAGATCAGCGGTTGATAAAATTTTTATGTTATGTACTTTTTGGTGGAAGACAACGGAGACCAAATCTTTGAAGGGAAAATGGCAGTTTAGAAAAATGTTTCAAACTGATTTTGTTTTTTACTATATTTCAAGTGCCCCAACAAGCTTTTTTCAGGACTATTTTTTTTTTTTAAATAAAGTAAACCTTATTTTGCTCTTAATAGTGCAGTCCAAAATGCAGTTAGAAACACAGTCTTGAAACAATTTTCTGTCTCCTGCCTAGTTCAATTTGGGATTGTTTTTTCTCTTCATATGTTATTTCACCGTGGGAAACAGGTGCTGCCAGAAGAAAACAAATTCTTTTAGGTAAAACTCAAGATCTTTAAATGCTGCATTTTATCCTGGGTATACGTATTTTTCATTTTACAAGCTGGTTCTCCAAATAAAAACATTTCTGGATATGAGATAGGTGGACAGATCTGGGGAAACATTAATGGGCAAATGATCCAACCCGGATGTCGGGTAATCGGTGGGTAAAAAGTTGACAAGGCATCCTTTATAATCCATTAAATCACACAAAATAACAAAGCTGAGCTGATTCTGATGGGCAAAAATTGAAGAAATTAATTAAAATGTTCAAAAGATGCGAAAGAGAGGAAAAGAAGAATTAAAAAAAGAGGAAAATGTTCATATTTCTCAGGGCACGTGGCTTTATTTTTTTTTCTTTCAAATTTCCATTTCCGTGTATTTTGACTTCTAGTGGCAAAAAAAGACTGACAACACATCTCAACCACCTGTACGAGAGAGGGGAGCCTGAGCTGGGGCTGTGAGGTGACCAGGAGAGAGCGGTGAAGAAGGGGAAGCTCAGGAGGAGCCAGGCTGGATGGCAGCGGATCCCGTGCTCAGCACAGGACAAGCGGGAAAGCGGTTTTGGATCTCGAAAACATGATCTTGCAGGTAAGGCTCACCTGCAGAAGAAGCAGGCGGGATGGGGAGAACGAGAACATCGCTCCTCCTGCTCGTTTCCTCTCCGGATAGTCTTCTGCTAGTTGAAAGGTTGCTGAAAAAGAGAAAGACAATAAATTGTTCTTCGTGTCTGCTGGGGACAGGAAGAGAAGTAACAGCCCTGAATTGCAGCATGGAAGATTTAAGTCAGGTGTTCAGAAAAACACACGGGAGCTAAGGATGGAGAAGCACCAGAATAAATTTCCTGGGGAGGTGGCGGAGTGGCCAATATGCGAGGTTTTTAGGAAGAGGTTAGGTGAACATCCCCCAGGGATGCTTTAGATCTGCGTGATCCTGCCCTGGGCAGGGGGGAAGAGATTAAATGGTATCTCGTTGTCCCTCCCAACCCTGAGTCCTGCACCTCCAAAGCCTTTCAGCAATAGGTTCTGATGCTGGAGCAAGCCTTGGTCAGACAGAGCCATGGCAGGACACGAGCTGGTGGCAGAGGGGCTTCTCAGAGTCGCTGAGAAAAGGGGAGATGCAAAGTCTACTCAAGTGGAGCACAATGCCACCAGACATATAGCACTGGAAGGCGTCAGGGTCAAAGTGGTGTGTCCCAGACCTCTGGGACCTCAGCCTTGTGCTGTGTTTTGTCTCCAGGAGCCTCAGGGCCTCCGGAAAGACAGACAGAAAGTGGCCCCCAAGACCAGGAATGAGGCCACCAGGACTGCTCACTCATCTGCTGTGGCGATGACCCTCTGTAGTGGTTACATGTCACTAGAGGAGGGCATCAAGAAGGCGCTTGTGAGTGCAAAAGGGGAGTTTTCCAAAGACCAGAGCCCTCTTCCATCCACAGATTTCACCACCAAAAAAAACCCCAAACCAACCTCAGGGAAGAGTCCCAGTTCTGCTCCACTCAAACCCAGTGGTGGATTTCATTCTCTCTTCCTCCAGCAAGTTGTCCAGACAGGCTTCAACGGAGGAACAGAGAGCTGTGACTCTGGTGACTAAAAATTCAGGAGGTATTTAGGTATGGAATGGTGCCGAGGTGTTAGCATCCGCGTGCGTGAGAGGGACCAGGGCGCGCGAGAAGTTCTGCCTCGCTTCTCCCCACCGCACCGGGGTTATAGCGGCTTGGGACTTCTGCAGAGCGCTGGGATGCTGGGAATAAAGAGATGGACCGCTTTTCCAAGGGGACAGAGAAAAAGAGAGAGAAGGAGGCAGGGGAAGGAGGGGCCGGGGAGAAAACGGGAGAGAGAAAGAGAGAGAGGGAGAGTGCAGGGAGGAGGGGAAATGAAAGGATATTATTTTTTTTGTATCTGTCATTTCCCTGCTATCTCCCATATGACTTCTTAATCCATCAGAATGCTGGGAAGATAATGTTTTGGGCGAAATAACATGAGAGAGAGGATAGACTCCCAAGGACCAATATCTTTATTGCTCGGAGGATAAACGGATTATGTCAGCCATTTTCTGTTGCTGACAGCTTTTCTTATTAACCGATTTTATTTTTTAATCTTCCAGGGAAGAAATATGGTTTTATGTCACAATAAAACGCCGGTCACATCTAATTCTGCCCTCAAACAAACAGATTTCTGAAAGCCTTGCAGAGAAATTTGAAATAACTTTAAAGAGGGGGTTTTTGGATAAAGTCTTTATCCAGAGGCTTGTTCAACCGCAGTGTAAAAGGTTTAGAGAGAGTGAGAGAGGGAGTGAGAGAGAGAGAGAGAGGGAGGGAGGGAGAGGGAGAGAAAAGTCCCTCACAGTTGTTTTTCCTGGTTGATCCCTATTAAAAGAAACTCTTCATTGTGGTGTACTCAAGGAAATACAGCTCAGACGAAAAGAGTCACATGAATGTTAACAAATATGGCTATTTGTGTGGCTTACGCGCTGCGCTGGGCTTAGAGATGTTGTGCGTGACACCCAGAGAATGAAGGAAGCAATCATTAGCATCCCAGCAACCTGCTTAGCCGCCCGCTTTCATACTCCCCCTTTTGATCTGACACTTTTTTTCCCCCCTCTTCAGTTTTGCTGGGATTACCGCGGAAGATGCTAATAAAGTATCATACACGTTGTAGGCAGAGCGATAAGAAAGTCGGCTCCGGCGAAACTTCGGAGTTGCAAGCCAAGCCGCCTTTCTACTTGTTGCTGGGCTCCCAGCGCAGACCTCAAAACAGGGAAGGTTTCGTTAAATCCCCTTCCCCACCCCCCCCATAAAAAACACCCCAAAACCTTCCGCAGACGGATCCTGCATATTTCATGTACGTCTCCTACGGGGATTTAGAGCAGGCTCCATGGAGCTGCTCACATCCCAGTGGCTCACGGACATTTCTTTGCTCCATGGACCGAGGGAAACGGTGGGGAGCCAAGCCTCCTGCCCAAATTCCCGACAGAACGCCTTTTCTTCTTCCTTTTTTAGGAAACACGACTTCTGCTTCTTGGAAATTTAGATGTGGTGTTGGGGGATATGGTGTAGGGGAGATCTTTGTAGAGTAGGGTAGATGGTTGGACTCGATGATCCCAAGGGTCTCTTCCAACCTAGACAATTCTATGATTTTATGAAATACTGCAGTCAGGCAGCAAAGGCTTTTAAAATCCTAACGTACGCTTGAGAAATGAACTTGTCTGTCTCTCAGCACCCTTTTTTTTTTTTTTTTGGCGCGCTGCCCACCCTAAACCACCAGCCACCGTCCCAAGGAGCGATCGCAAGGGATTAAAACCTGGCAGCATCTCTTGGTGGTGTTCTGTCATTGATTTTTCTGTTTTTTTTTTTTTGTTTGTTTGTTTGGGTTTTTTTTGTGGTTTTTTTTTTTTTTTTTTTATTGACTGTAAGTTCCTGCTATGCAGGGTCCTATACAAATATGTCTTGGCAGGCTCTCCCCCTTCTAAAGAGCTTACAGCCCGAAAAAAACCCAGAGGCGTTAATAGCTTTGGTTTTACTAGTGACACGCTGAGGCACTGAAAAATAAATGCCGTACCTTCTCTCAGCGGGGTTTTCCCAGCACGGGGGTGTCGGCGTGCTGTGCGGGAACGCTACACCTTGCGCTAGCACATCACTTGTGCGTGGACAACCCACCCCAAGATGAGGGATGGTTTGCAGGTTGGCTGCTGCCACACCAAAGGGGTTTGCCCGCACGGTTCTGCCCGGCCGCCGGCACACCATCGCCTGTGCATCCCTGGCATCCTCCCCCTGCACCTCACCCGCAAGCCCAGCCTCCCTCTCTGCCCAAAATATTGGGTGTTCCAAGCCAAGAGAGCTGCAAAGCGGAGTGATGGCTTTGCCCAAAGAGACCGCCGCTGCCGAGCTCCTGCGCTCCGTCCGCCAGACCCGGCGGGGGATGGAGATAAGAGCGGCCGCAGTGCAGACCACGGAGCTCGGAAGGCACAGAGCCAAAGCCGCCTGCTCTGGCCTGTAACCCTCTAAAGGCAGACGTAATATCCCAGTCTGTGATCTCTTCTGTGAAGTGGATGGACGAATAACCACCTAAAACTACCACACTACCCCAACCCCGACAAAACATTTGGGTTGACTGAGGAAAGCAAGATGAGGATGTCCTTTCAGCCTGTGCCCCACCAGGATGGGTCAGTTGAGGACTTGCATCGTGCTGAGATGGGTGCCAGCAGCTGGTCCCCACGGCCCTGGATTTTGGGATGTTATCTTGATTCCCGCAGCCCTGTGCCAGGCAATAGCAAGAGACTAGTGCCGCAAATGGGTCAGCCGGCTCACTGTCTTACTGGGGACACCACTTCCCCCATGGACTGCTACTCCCCCCATGGACATGGCTACTCCTCCCCCCTCCTCTTGGATTTTAGGATGGATTATCCCAAAGAGCAGCTGAAGTTTAACGTGTCCCTAAAAATACATTTTTGTTGTATGTCTTTCCCCACTGCGGTGTCCTGCGGCGGCGAGTTCCGCAGGAGCAGAGCAGAGAGCCCAAAAAGTATTTTCATTTCTTTCAGGGGTGATGACCTGAAATCCATCTCTTCTTTTCATGTTGTTTTTATTCAGAATTCCCCTGGCAAATCTCCTCTCTCCAAAGTAAGCTGTCCCCAGTCCCTCCATTCTCACTCCTGATGAGGGCCGTGAAGAACATCTAATATTCTTATCACCTGGCTCCAACCCCCTAATGTTGCTGTAATCTTTTCAAGAGGAAAACCACTACTGCAAACAAAACGGGGTCTCTGGTGTATATCAAGGCATTGTCAGCGTCTCTGATGTATATCCAGCCTGCTGCAGGTGGCCACATGTCTCTCGTGCAGTCTCACCAGAGCCTCTTCCTTCCCCTGAATTAGATGAAAACCTTAGGGGTGGACAACTTTGGCATCTGCTTTGGGTGTGATGAGAGCTGCTGGAGACCTGCTTCCCTGCTGAATGAGGGGGAGAGGATGGGTTTGAGCCCTAAATTCCCGGTTGTACCGGTACGGCTCATCCCCGGGTGCAGTCCATGCCATGCTCTCTGCAGTGCACTGACCTTCACAGCACCTCTGAGAAGATAAGGTCATCCTCAACGGTCCCCAAGTGTCTGGCCGGGTCCTCAGCGATGTGGTGGTGGATCCGGCAGGAGAGACGTGCTCCTGAGATCCTGCATCCTCATGGCCTGATGTGAGACAGCTCCAGCATCACAGCAACACGGGTTTTCTCGGCTGAAAAACATATCCTGCTATAAAAAAAATGCATTTTTTATTAATAGAAACTGGTATTTACTAAAGAAAACTGCTTTCTCCCCCCGAATAAGATTTGCCTTCCTATCAGAAGGTGGGCAGGGTCAGGGGGAGTAAGGATGATTTGGTCCCTCGTTTTCTGGGGTAAAAGGAAACCTGGGGGGAGCAGCATGGAAGACTTTAACCACCATAAATGATCTCACCAAATATTTAATTGAGGAGTTGTCTGCTGTTGTTTCCAAAACTTGCGCTTTTCCCTGAACTGACCCTCACCATCAATGAGTAAGGCCAAATCTCAGCTTCATTGAACTTCTATCACAGAGAGATAGGATTATATCTTTAATGTTTTAAATACATTAAATATATATATATACCTGAAACGTGGCATCCAGAAACAAATCTATCCCTATTCTGAAGAATTATGCTGAAAGAAAATAACTTTTCCTGGCATTTTCTCTTCCTGCGGGCAGCTGGTTGACCTACCAAAATCTGTCAAACTGAAACTTGTTAAACTAGTGCCCAACTTTCACCTCCCATGGCATTTTCAGAGGGAGGACGAGGATTCCCGTGGTGGAAGGGGCCACATCGGCACTGGGGAGGTGCAATAGCCTGTGTAGTGTGCAGAGCCCCTCCTCTTGATCCCAAAGCATTAAGGCGCTTGAGTTTTTATTTTCTTCCTACAACTTAGCTGGGAAATGCCTTTAAATAGTTTCCTTGTTAACCATTCGCGTGGGCACGCGCAATACATCCGTTTCACATGCATAGATTTATTTGTCTTAAAGGGTGATGAGTGCTTCTATGAGTAATATGACTATTCCAATTTTCCATTGCCCGTGCATTTTCAAATAGTTTAATATTTACTGCGCCAAAATCCTCTCCCTCTGGTTAACGAACACTGCTATATCCATTAGAGTTTACACAACTAGTTGGCCTAAAGTCTTAACGTTTAAATTTCTTTCAAATCCTGCCTTTCCCCACCCCAAAAAAACAACATACTCCCCCCCCTCCCCAAAAGTTGATAACAATGAGAAAACACCCCATCCTGCCAGAGGTCACCCCAGATTGCAGAACCCAAACACACACCAGGATGAAGAATGGTATTTTTGACTAGAGAAATCCTTTTACGTACCTTCCCACCCCTCTGGGTGGCGCAGGGTGTTTTGCCTTCCACCCTGACCTGTGGGAGTCTAAAAGACTTATTTCCCACTGTGTATTTTTCCAAGTCCTCCATTCAGAAGCAGGCGGCGTCTCCTCTTCCCTCCAAAAAACACGAGACACAACTGGATGGAGCCTTCACACCAGTGCTCAGCCCTAGACCTGGGGACATCAAGCGCCAAAGTGACACGAGCTGAGTTTTTTTGGGGTGGCTGCCCCAGGGTCAAAATATTTACTGACCCCAGGCTGGAACTTTGATGAGGGATTTGGTGCTGGGCTGCTACAGTCCAGCTAACGAGCACCCTTCCCGGGGCTGCACCGAGTCCCTCCGCGAGACGAAAGCACAAACCAAGCAGAGAACAAATAAAGCCACATTAATCCCAGCTCCATTAGAAACACAGAAAATAAATAAATGCTGTTTTCAAATGTGGGAAAAGAAAAAAAAAATCAATAGGGAAAGAAATATTATTTTTAATCTTCTAAGAGGTTTTTACAAACAACAGGGAGGGGAAAAATTGAAAGCCATGAAAAAAGACTTGCCAATGTCCTTTTAACCTTTATTTATTATCACTCAGTCCACATCAGCCCCTGACTGCAAGATAATTTGGAATTTCATTTTAATTTCAATGTATCACATAATTCAACACAGCTTTCCATGATTTTTTTTTTTTTTTTGTACTGGAAACTTTAAAAATCTCTCTATAGGAAATGCATCTAAAAAAAAAAAAAAAAAGCCCATAGCCCTTCTGCAGCAGTTACTTAATTTATAACATGAAAAGGGTTTGTGCTAAAATATGATAAAAATAAAATCAACAAACTTCAAAAAAGGAATATTCCTTAATAACATGCTTTAGCTTGAAGGGTGCCTGCTCCTCTGCTTTTCTTTAGCTTTGTCTGCTGCTTGCATTAGAGTGCGAGTTATTTTGAGACTGGCTTTTTGGAAGCCTTGTACTGCATGTTGTTTAGATGTGTTTAATGGTGTGAGTCTGGCTGTGTTAATGGGGAGCTCAGGAGAAGCCTGGTAGGCAAAGGACATATGTCGTAGAATCATAGAATGGTTTGGGTTGGAAGGGACCTTGAAGACCACCCAGTTCCACCCCCCTGCCACGGGCAGGGACACCTCCCACCAGCCCAGGTTGCTCCAAGGCCCATCCAACCTGGCCTTGAACACCTCCAGGGATGGGGCAGCCACAGCTTCTCTGGGCAAGCTGCCCCAGGGGCTCATCACCCTCACAGTGAAAACTTTCTTCCTGATATCTCATCTAAATCTCCTCTCTTCCAGTTTGAAGCCATTACCCCTTGTCCTATCACTCCATGACCTTGGAAAAAGTCCCTCCTCAGCTTTCGTGTAGGTCCCCTTCAGATACTGGAAAGCTGCTATAACGTCCCCTGGAGCCATCTCTTCTCCAGGCTGAACACCCCCAACTCTCCCGGCCTGTCCTTCCAGCAGAGGGGCTCCAGCCCTCACAGCATCTCCGGGACCTCCTCTGGACCTGGGAGTGGTCCAGCAGAGGGGGGCATGGGGGGGAACACAAGCAGAGACATCCCAGCGCTTCCCGTGGGCATCGTGCCCCAGTCCCTTCACCACCTCTGTGATGGGATCCCATGGAAGATGCCTCTGCTTTTCCTAGCCCAGCTCTCATGTTGTCCTCAGTGTCCAGGATGACGTGATCCGCCTTTCCCTCCTGGCTCCTCCAGGCAGTTGGGGGCTGAGCTGCAAACAGGCCATGGGTCCCCTGGATGCTGCTTTGTTAGGTACCGCTGCCTCCCGTCCGGCTCCAAGATCAGGGTCAGCCAGGAGAGCATCGCCTTCTGCATAAGTGAGTGTGTGCATCTCTATCTCCACCTGTGCCCCGAAAAAACCTCAAAAGAGGAGCTTGAGCTGAGATGGGAGAGAAGAAACTTCTTGATATGAACAGTCCGTTTAATGGATGTCTCAGCCTTGGGCTCATTTGTTGTCCTGGAGCTCCCTTGATTGCATCATTTTTCTTGCAAATCGTGACTAATTTGTAAAAGAAGTTCCTTGGGCTCTTTCTCTTTTTACTACGTTTTTATTTAAGAACAAACAAACAAAAATAATCCAGAGCATTAATTTACTTAATAGGACCTGATGCAGATGGTGCATTTTGCTGAGGATGTTGGCACTGGTTGTGGGCAGGAGGAACCTCATATATTCATGTCAGATTCCCTCCACAGCCATGTTTATCAGGGGGCTCCTTAAGGGATGGGCACAAAAGGGTTGTTTGTACTCCAAATTGCCTGTTGTTACAGAGCACCAAAAGGCCCCATCTCCCAGCGCTGAGCCGGCAGAGACCTGGCAATGAGCAGAGAGACAATAAATTGTCTCCTAAAGAAAGCTACACCCCGGTCCTCACAGCAGCACCCAGCCGTGCTTGGAAGGGGCTATTCCACCGCAACCTGGCCATGGAAAAAGACAATAATTACAGGGACCACTCTGCACTACAGTGATTGCCTGCCCAGATGCATCCAGAAAATGTCACCAAGGGGTCCCTGGATGGCAGGTACAAGCGACAACATTTGTGACATTCCAGCTGGGGAGGAGAACCCCAGGCTTTGGCTGGGTCTACTTTAGAGCATGGATTGAGCGAAACCAGAAAGGCATGCAGGAATCAAACAGCCAAGGATGCATGCTCCACTCTGCTTAAAACCCAACCAGCATTCACCTCCTGCTACCCTGCCACTCAGGTGTGACCATCGCTCTTGCTCACGTCTCCATGCCTCTCTCCTTTGGCTTTACAAGGAGCTGGAGGAGCTTTGTAGATGTCTGGTTTGGAGCCGGCGCTTGGCCAGGCCCTAAGCACTGAGAACACATGAAGGCCACCAGCTCAGAGGCAGTCAGAATCAAGAGCTGACAGAATCATAGAATCATCTAGGTTGGAAGGGACCTTTAAGATCATTGAGTCCAACCATCAACCCAACACTGCCCAAAATACCACTAAACCATGTCCTTCAACTCCATGACTACCCGTCTTCTAAACATCTCCAGGGATGGTTATTCCACCACTTCTCCCGACAGCCTGTTCCAATGCTTGACAACCCTTTCTATGAGGGATTTTTTCCTAATATCCATCCTAAACCTCCCCTGATGTAACTTGAGGCCACTTCCTCTTGTCGTGTATCCTGAGGTAGCACTTTTCTCTGCCTTTGCCTTGCTCAAAAGATAGAAGAACATTGAGTCCAACAGCAGGTTCATCATCAGTGGAGTTTGACAGCAAGAGGGTGAGCCTTACCTCACCAGAGAGGTTGCCACCTAGGTAATCTACCCAAAAAGTCCCTGGGATGTTCAGTCACAGCCAGAAGGATTGATCTTCGGAACGCAGGTAGGCGCAGGGCCCCAGAAAAGCTCATGGTGGTCATGGGGGTCTCCAGCTCCCTCCTTGGTGAAACCATCTACACCAAAGAACTGGGCACTGTAGGTACAGACCCCAGGGCAAAGTAAGACTTCTGCCAAGAAATAAAATACTGCCCTTGAATCTCCAAAGAACCACCGTTGCCAGTGAGGTGGCAATAGGCTTAATCTCTCTTCTCTAACACATGTTGACTAGTCTCAAAAACATCCATGGGAAAACGGACCTGGACAGCGGGTCATATAGAGAGACACTAAAAATAACCAACACGGCCCTGAAGAAGCCCCGTTCCCGAGCCCCGTCTCCTGCGTATCTCAGGCAGCTGATGTGTCTGGGAGGCAGCTAGCCTCATTTCTGCACAGCCCCAAGCCTGTTGTCACATCTAAACGCTGAGCCACAGCAATGATGAGACTTGGCTGAAAACGCCGATTTCGGAGACAGAAAGGTAGCTTTTGGAATCAGCAGAATTACCCACGAGCAAATCCCCTTTTTTATTTCACCAAAAACCTGTGCAAAAATGGATAGTTGTTGTAGGTATAAGATGACACAATTTCAGTGTTCAGATATTCATGGTGTCCCCGTGAGTGAGACAATAAAGGTCTGCAAAAACCTGAAATTTTTCTTCATTTTCTCTGGATGTTTTTATTTTTTTTGTCGGGCAAAATGGTTTTGTTAGAGAGGTCCGTAAAATTAAGACGAATAATTTCAGCTCCAGAGCTGTTACACTTTGGACTGATCAACCCGCACCAGCCCCAGCAGAGACGGCGATTTCACACAATTATTACACACCACGACACGCAAGCACGAGCCACCAGTCCGGGAGCAGAACAGCAAACTCATCATGCCCTATTTAGCGAAATGTTCGCTGCCAACATGAAATTCTGACCCTTACATTTTATTAAAAGGATTATATCTTAAAGCAAACTATTTCAGTCCCTCAGCTAGCTCCTTTCTGCGCAAACTTTCAAGACAATTTTGAGGACCGTGGCAGGATCAAGATGAAACAGTTTTGCCTTTCCATCTTACTTCTCTCCAAACGCCCTCAGATCCCTTTTTTTCCCTCCGGTGTGTCCCACCTTGTGGTGTAAGCTTCCGTCCACAGAGGAAGCATCCTTTCACGTGAGCCCACTTCGCTTTTAAGGAAATGCGTAGGGTGCTATGGTGTCTCCTGCTGGTGGAAACGGACTCAAGCAGGGAGCTGACAAGCCTCCACCAGGTGGAAGATGTCCCCAGTAGGTCACCTGCGGAGCCTGGCAAGCCAGAAAAGCGTCTTCGAGGCCAGAAGTGGTGGAAAGGCGGTTTCACCCGGGATGGGTTTTGTATCCTTTCTAGTTAACAGTAAAAATATACCATTCCTATTGTATAGGATTGCATATGTATGTCGCAAGGAAGGGCAGGGGGGGCCCCACATGTTGTGGTAGATTTGATAGAACAGCTTTGTGTCAAATGAATAGGTGGGTTTATTATAGACTTCCCTTGCTCCAAGCTTCAGATGAGAGAAATCCTATAATCCCACCCTGCTCTAATACTGGATTAATGTGGATTTGTTAATAAAATGCTAGTGAAATCGAGAATAATTTGTAATTAACTCAAACTTCTACTCCCCGCATCATTTTGAATATTTTTTAATAGAGATGAGGAACAGTTTCTGCGGCTGCACATGCTCCAGCAGAGCACTGCAAGTGGGAGTCCTGGTGAAAAAAAAAAAAAAAAAAACCAAAAAACCAAAAAAACAACAAAAAAACAACCCAAAACCACTGCAGTAGAGCAGCTTGAGTTCCCGGGGAACGAAACTCCACCCGGGCGACGCTGAAATGCCAACCACAGCTCTGCAGACACGGGGAACTGATTTCTGCTACCAGAATCCTGTTTGGATCCGAGATGTCAACACTTCTGAGGGTAAAACCCAAACCGTACAGCCCCTCCAACAATGAGCGCACAAGCAGATAGGTGTTGCATCGAGCAAATAACGATATGAACAATACAGGAGATACTGAGCAAATATAGCAGATTTAGAATCACGGCATTAATACCGGCCAGCGCCACCTCCTCAACAGCATGAAAAGAGCATGTATTGAGTACGTGGATTTCAGACAAGATGCTTTTCTTATCTAAAACACCTCTATGGGCGTGCAGAAACAGAGGATTTGTCCCACCAGATCGGCGCGGTTGGCCATCCATCTCCAAATCCTGCCTCATGTAATGGTTAAAAAAAAAAAAAATGAACTAAAGTGGCTAAATTTGTTCAAAGATAACCATGCCGCGCTCTGCTACGAGGCAGCAGGAAGGTGGAAAGGTGAGTCATGGAAAAGGCAATTTTACCCTGCATAATTTTTGTGAAGGTTTGCGTCCACTCTAGTTAATCGTAAAAACCAGACCGGCTCTATTGTGTAGGATTGCCTACGCGTTGCCCTCTGATGGAGATGTGGGTCGGGAGAGGGGCCAGAGGCGCTGGTGGGAGATGGAGATGACATGGTCTTCCAGGAGCTGCGTGAAGGATGTGCCTTCACTGGACACAGACCGGCCATACCCCTCTAGAGAGAAGCTGCCGTTTATTTTTCCATGGCAAAACTGACTCCCATGAATAAATCAGGCTTTGACAAGGAGTCAGACAAATCCAGCGTGAGTGACGCCTATCTGCCACGTTGCAAACAAGGGAGGATGCTTCAGAGAGAAACAGAGAAAATCCCCTCACCGCACTAAGCCTGACAAACTCCACTGGTGTCACGGGTCGCCATCTGCAGCGTTAACCACCGATATCACTCATTTCAGCCCGGCTTTGACCACTTCACCTGGAGCTCTTATCACCGCCTGCCCTCGGCTGCGGAGCCGTACTTTCGAAACTTCCCAATCATTGACCCTCAGCGCAGCCCTCCCCTTGGATCAGACTCACTTACAGCTGGGGTCAGCGGTCAAAAAAAAAAAGCACAGGAGAGCGGCATCCATCCTTCATCTTCCCATCTTCCTCAGCCTTGGGGGCAGCTGGCTGCCAACATCGGATAACAAAAATAAAGAAGACCTGGTATTCAAGAGAGGAGTCATTTCAGTTTTGGCTCTGTCTATGTCTTCCCTGACTTTTTTTTTTTCAGTCTAAAAACATTCTGCATCCCAGCATGAATGTTTTAATGGGAATGCTATTTAGGACAATGTTCAGCAGGTTATTCCCACTCAGTTTATAAGCCTCCTGGCCAGCTGGTCGGCAATTTTGGGCACCGCCTCACTGCACAATTACATCTCTAACCTGCCCCAGCTGCTGTTTCAGCAAGTGTGCTCCTCGTTTAGGGCAGAATCAGTTCAACCTGATTGGCCTTTTTTTAAGCTGCAGGAAAAGGTCGCTATTTCAGCAGTGGGGCTGCTGTGGTATTTCTTGATGGTCTCCTCAATTTCTTGGACCTTGCCTTGGTAAGGAAATATCAGCCAGAACTAGAAGATTGTGTGGGCTCCAGAGTACTTGTGGGGTCTGGCTGAGACCCTGTCCCTCCTGCTTAGGGCTTTGTGGCAAAATGATGCTGGGAAGCTGAGAGAACAACGCTTAACTGTGAGGTAACAGGCACAGGTCTATTCAACTGCCTCCATCCTTTGAAGGGCTTCCACTCTTTCCCTGCCATTAATTGGTGGCATCAAAAGTTGATTTTTATTTTTTTTTTTTTTTTGCTATATGGAAACAAGCTGCCTTGAGAGTTTTCAGACTTGTATACAAGTGAAATTGCAGTTAGTGCAATGTCACGGTTCCCCCCAAGCCTGGACTTGCGTTCCTCCCTCCCTAGGCTCAATGGGAGAGCCTGCTCTTGTGACTGTAGCTTTGGTGGTGCGTCTCCTCCCCAACCCAGCTAGCGGTCCTGCACTCTGACCACCTCTGCTGCTCCCACCAGCTTTTCAAAGCATCCTGGACTTTTTAATTCTGGACCTCGGCAGAACCCGAAGCAAACAGAAACTGTTCTGTTAAGTGCTGTAGACCTCTCTCCTCCCTGGGGAAACTTGAGAACAAACTACTTGGCACCCAGCTGATCTCTGCTTTCATTTCTGTCCGCCGTGACTCATTGTGCGTCGAGGTTAGACGAGGTATTTATGTCTCTCGAGTCCATCTGGAATCTCACCATTTAATTTGGATCATTCTTTCTTGCACCTTTGTTGTCTGTATTCTTTGTACCTTTTGTTGTGTGCTGGGTTGGGTTCCCCCCCCGCGTCCCTTCTGGCCCTCAGATGGTAAGTCTTTGTCTAAGACTACTGTTTTGAAAGGCATGGAGTTTGGATGGTATCATAAGTGTCAGAAGTGCTCCTTCTGGAATAAAGGCAACTTTGTATAGAGAGATCTAATAACCTTTTAGTAGACCAATCAGTACAGTTGGAAGAAATGGGCATGTATTCAGGCATACGAGCCTTTTTGTATCCCTCCAAAATTCACATTCTCTTTAAAACACTTTGCTCGAAACAGTTACCAGAGCATTTACACAAAATACCCTCTGGGAAGGGAGACAGACCCTCGCTTCACTGAGAGACAATTTGCAGGTCGAAAGCTCTGCTTCCATCCTTGCCTTGGGCTGAAAACAAGGATTTGGTTGCCTTTGGGTCCTTCAGACGTTGATGGGGCGTGCAAGAGGAGACCTTCTGCGGGAGCACGCGGTGCTTTCCACACAGCCCTCTTTAATTGTGACGTGAACTTAATGACAGCGAGTCATAGTGCGCCTCATTAAACTCCCCAGAAGTTCCGCAGAAAGTGAGGTCTGCGGCATGAGATGTTAGAGCGGGGTCTTGAGCGGGATCTGCTGGCCACAAAGCTGGTTGGAGGGAAGGAGGCTGGCTCCTCCTTTTGCTGAGATAGTCACAGGTGAGCACAGACCACAGATGGTGAGATCCTGTCCCCAGGGGAGGGTGTATGAAGAAAAATAATTGTAATGCAGATGCGGAGGAGGTGAAAATACTGTGGTGTTGACATCTGGGTAGGGCGAAGAGACCCTGAGTTAAGCCTCCCCAAGGGAATCAAAGGGCAGGGATTCCTGAGAGATTTCCTCCTTTAAATACAAAGGTCCTTGCATCCAGGACCAGAAGGACTGCATTACTTAAACCGACTCACTTTCAATCTCAAATAACTCTCCATACTGCAGGCTCTTGGAGAACGTCCTCCGGCTCCGTGATGTTTGTTTTCCTGCTTGCCAAGCACATCCGAGTCCTGCATGGATGTGAAGGAAAACCAGTGCAGGCTGAGTTCACAAAAGCTCTGCAAACCAGAAAAAGGCAAATTATTTTATATATCTCTATCATGGCTTCTCTTATTCATGTCGCCTCTAAATTATACAGGCATGATCTTTCTAATCTCTCTTTGCATGGAGGTCTTTCCATGCCCTTAATAATTTCCTTTGCCCTCTCCTAGACCTTTCCCGTGTCTGCATTTGGAGGCAGGGAGGACAGAATAGAAAACATTATTCTGGGTGAAGGTGTATCATGCATTTCTGTAATTCCATTACAGCGTTTTCAGTATTATTCTCTCTTTTTGAGTACGGCCCGGCATTTTCTTGGTTTTCTGGATCATCAATGCATTTCGAGATTGCACTGAGCTCCTGGCAAACACAACCGGGATTTGTACCAACAGCTTGCAATTTTTGACATTTCTTTTTTTTTTCTTTATTTTTTTTTTTTCAGGTGCCTCACCTAAGATACCCTACTTAGGTCACAGTTTCCAAAAATCTAATTCTCAGTGCTAGGAAGGGCAGGTCCTTTCACGATGGTCCATGCTGAACTCTCTGCCATGGGATGGGAGAAGGACAAACACTTCTTGACAGTTTTCCTTTTCCCGCTCTCTGAGAAACTTGGTTTTCTCTAAGATTTTCAGGGAGAAGTTAAAGTTGTAACCACTTTATTTTATTTTTTTTTGGCATTCCTTCGACTGCCTGGGGGCTTGCCTCCAAAGTTATTTGGAGGAGGTTTCTAAGGGTCATGAAACAGGTAGGAGAAAAGCTAAATGATGTTAAAACCCGCTATTCTAAACCAATCTCTCCTCTATTTAATACCAACATAAACCGAGTCATTCCCATTTTATAGCAGCCTGAGGAAAATCTCTTTCCCGAAGGAAATATGCGGGGAAGGAGTCATGTATCCAGTGGGAGGTTTGCTTTGCTTAACTTTTAAAGTTATCTTCTCTTCTTCTCCAGGACAGGAGAGGAAAGATCCAACTGGCATCTTCCACTTCTCTTCCTTTTTATGTGCTGAGAATAAAGCAACTGGGAGTTGTATGTGAGAGAGGACTTACTGAAGAGGAAATACGAGCACCCATGGGCTGCCAGGAAGCCCACTGTCCTCCTGACCACCCTAAGCAGTGGCTCTGAGGGGGCACTGGATGTTTCAGTAGGCTCCCAGGGAGCTTTTAGTACCCTTAGATGCAAGGAAGGACAGGGATGCTGAATGCCTTCGTGGTTCAAACGGACAGACCAGATCTTCAGGCACAGGGTCGAGAGTTTTACACTCACTCAGGTCCAGGATTCATCGAGTTTGTAGTTCTCATGACTTTAACTTTGCCGCAGTTCAGAAGACAGACACCTACAGCAGGGCTTTGGATGGCTGCAAGAAAATGAAATCAAAACGTGTTCTTCAACATAAAAGGTTCCCTGTGGTTTGAGTTGTGGAGTTGCTAGCATCTCCTGCACCAGTCTTCATTGGAGGGGGTTCCCAGTGCTAGCTGTGAAAGGTACAAGAACATGAGTCAAACCACACACACATGCTGAAAATGACAAAAATGACCATGCAAGCAATGCTCTCCTTACATCTTGACGCCTCTGAGCTCAGTTTCCGCATGCTAGAGTCAAACAACTTGAAGATGCTGGCATGCGGAAAAGCACCAGTTTGGTGGGATGGGCAGGAGGGCACCCCAGTGGGGTCAGCTGCTTCGTGACACCCCTTCCAGGTCCTGCAGGGGCTGTCAGGGAGCATTTCGTTCATCCCGTGGACTGCTGTTTCAAAGGCTGAGCCTATGAGCAGGCAATGACTATTTCTCCCGGGTCTAACGATCAAGAGACTCAACATTCAATTAGGCAGAGGTCCCAAGAGTGTCTGACCACAGCCTGCAGTGCTATAGGAGGACTCCTTAGGACCTTAGATCAGACCATCGGCACGACCAATTAATGCTAACACTACTGGCCTTGTTAATTGTGATGAAGCTTCCCAAGGGGAACAGGAGTAAATGAGCAATACATATCAAAGAGTAACTGAAAAGCCATTATGTATTATTGTCTCTTTGTTGATTTGAGGAGGACGTGATGAACTAGGTACTAATTACATTAAAAAACACCAATCTCTCTTCTAATTAATGTCAACACATACTGAGTCATTCCCATTTTATAGCAGCCTAAGGAAAATATTAGTTACTGAGGGCAACGCACGCAGGGCAGCTCCGGGATGTGCAGTGTTAATGTGTGTTGACCAGGGAGCCGGAAATTTCCGCTCCCAAAGCACAGAATCGTGATGCAGGTGGCATCAGGGTCCCTCGCTAACGTTTTGTTGAGTCCCACGTCTTTCTGCACCGCCACGCAGCTGCATGCAGCCACGTCCTCCTGCATACGGCCACGGGCACAGCCACGCGCGTGCGCCTTACACAAAGCAATTTTTCCTCCGCGTCAGGAAAGTTCCCTTTTCCACTTAAATGGCTTTTTTTTTTTCTTTTCCTGATTCATTTTTACTTTATTTTATTTTATTTTTTTTATTTATTTCTCTTCTGTATCCTTTTCAATCTGGAAAGTGACTTGGCCTCTCTTCCCCCCATCTATTTTCCTCCTGCCACTATTCAGTTTAGGCATGAAACACAGAACTAGATTGAAAGCATTCAATGGCCATTCAATCGGAGAAGAAAAGAGCCCCTCAGAGCTTTATTAGATATGAAGATCCACAATAAAAATCAATTTCTGCCTCTTTATGCAGTTTAAATGACAAAGCACCCACCCATTCTGCAGCCATTGTGCCTGGGAAATGTAATTCAGCGCCGGAGCTGGGACCAGAACACCACGGACTCGCTGACCTGCTCCGGCAGATTCCAATATGATACAGACCTTCGCAGATAATGACAGCCACTTCATCTCATCGCAGGGGAAAAAAAAAAAAAAAAGAAAAAAAAAAGAAAAGTTATCTGATATCTTTGAGGGTTAAAAGGCTACGTGGGCAGCATTTTTAATAGCACTCTAAATCAGCATCTTAAAAAACACCTCTGCTTTTTTCCAGCGCCCCTCTTCCCCGTTTTTTCCACTCCTCCAGTCCCCGTTGGCAAACCCCAGCCGTGGTCTTGTTACAGCCTTTACTCATTGGGGAAGAGTCCTCTCGGGACGCGTCGCTGAAAGCGAGCGGATTAGAGAGCAAACTTGATGACTTGCGAACATCCAGGCGATCAGCGCGACGTGCAGGAATTTGTTTAGGGAGCGTCTGCAGCTCTCTGCATAAGCGAGGGGCCGCGCGGTGCTGCGGGGCAAAGCTTTCGGGTCCATCTCCTGAGATGCTCTGGGCAGGTCCGAGCTGTGCTATCGTCCCTACGGTTCTCCTTAAATCGCTATTGTAACTGGCTCTTTCCCCCTGTAAAAGATTAGTTCTTGTTTGAGCCCCCCTGAACTCTTGGCCTAAATCATGTCTAACAGCTCCTGGACCCTGCGTGCAAATGGCTTTTGCGTTATTTTAGTTGTTTTTCTTTTATCCCTCTGTTACGGAAAAGGGTCGGCAGAACCGCAGTGTCAAACTTCACCGCTGCGTATATTCTGTGGTTTCCGTTAGATTGACCGATGTAGATCTTTTTTTACCCAGGATGGTGCTGACTCCAACGCTCACAGGTGTGAAAGCTGCGCTCATTTTAGCAAAAATTAAACTGGGAGAGAAAAGGCAGAAAGAAAGTTATGACAATCCTGGCAGGTCTCGCTTTTGCGTTTGCAGAAGGAAACCCTTCCACTCTGTGACCCCAAACCACTTTTTTCCCCCGGTGTTTTAAAAATTCCCTTGTAAACAGTGCCACTGAATGATGTGGAAACGAAATGCTTTGATCTGTCTCAAATGAGCCTCAACCCTTCAGTGACTAATTTCGAAACTTCTGCTCATTTGAAACGGGAGGAGTTCTAAATGCCGGAGTGGAATCCGTGTTCTCTGCAGAATGGCTGTTCCAGTCCTCCGTCGCACACGTCTTTCAGCGGCTCTGGCCAAAACTCCTCCCTGTGTAGCACAGAGTATTTCGAACGAGTTGTAATTCTCGCTATTCCCCCTCGGCCTGGTGGCAGCTTTATCTTAATGAAGATGTGCTGTGTGCCTTTTGCAAAGTTTTTTTTTGGGCCTACCTCCGGTTAAAATTTTAAGCAGGAGGGATGCGTTCAGCAGAATCTGAGTTTTTGACAAACGTGATTTTATTCTTAAAATGTTTTGGTGTGTTTACGAAATAGAGTAACTCTGAGACTTTCTCTTCTTGGAACAACATCTGTTCCCTGGGAAGGACCGTCCTTCCTGGCTGTGGATGGATCTGAAACCTGCTGTAGGCCGTTGCTTGGTCCTGTGTCCTGGAGCACCTGTAGCACCTTACCACTGAGCAAGTGTTTTATGGAGAAGGTAAACCTGCGAAACCACTGTGTCCACAAAAACAGGTACCTCAGACAAATCAGGACACCAACTGTATATGTAATACAGATGCAATTCCCTGAACAAAGCCTGGGGGCTGCCCACAGGGTGGGGGGCAGTCCCCTGGCTCAGCGTGGAGAGGTGCCACCAGACCCGGTGAGAGTATGTCCCTTTCCTTCTTTATCTACAAAGGGACCTCATGTCTTGATGTGACAATGGTTGGAGGTCATTCCAACCCGCTGAATCATTTCAGAAACGGTGCTGCTGGGTGTGTGGTGTGCTCAGCAGTCCATGGCAATCGCGGCAGTCCATGCAGGGGCAATCAGCACAGCTACCCAGGGACATCAACGAGATATGTGTTCACAAGCTCCTGTAAACCCCATGGAAAGAGGAGAGACATATTATTAAGGGTTTTCCACGGACCTGGAAATTATTGCAGTGCTGTGACAAAGTCATTTGGTGATTGCTGTCTCTCAAGACACGTCACCTCCTGGAGTTCTTACTGGCGCTTTGCCAATGGGCAACCCGACTGTGAAACTGCGTGGATGGCCCTTGTGGAGGAGCAAGGGCGGAAAGCACAACACCAGCCTCTGGGAACAGAAGACGGGGGTGCTGTGCACTCCCTTCGGTGCATCACTTTAAAGTCCCAGGAGACATGCCAGAGGCTATGCGTGAGTAATGCTAGAGCCTGTAATTACTAATCGCTTCATCCAGGTGTAGGGAGGTGGGGAAAATCATTATGCCTAAGGTTCACATGAACTAAGTGAAGTGAAATCCAGCATAGCCGAGCTGGAAGGATAACCCTGTTACTGCTAAGGAGACTGCCCTTTTCGGGAAGGGCAAGAAAAATTGTGGGGAGATGCATAGACGTGGCACAGGGAAATGCTGAGCCACAGGATCAGGTGAAAGGATGGGACTGAGCCTCTACTTTGTACCATACACTCAACACTGAGAGCCAGGATTGCAGCCGAGCAAAGGCCAGAGTCAGGACATGATGGCCCAGTGATGACCTGAAAGAAGAAGATGGAGGTTGTCCAAAGACATTAGAAATGTGGCTCAGGACGCTCAGACCTGGGTCACAGGTACAGGGGCTTGTGGCCAGAAAAGGAGGCAAAGTCAAGGGCAGTGAGGAAGCAATGTGCTTTGTGGTGGGATGCATGAGGAGAAGAAACTCAGTTTGGTGCCTGGTGACATTTGGTTCCTCCAGTAAAAGGGAAACTGGGTGAATACGCAGGAAATATATCAGGGGATTAAATGCTGGGGAAAGGAAAGTGTTGTTCCAATCAAAGGGCAGCATTGGCACAAGAGCAAAGCGAGATAAAATAGCCATGAATAAATTTAGGCAGGAAATCAGTGACCATGAGAAGATCCATACCCTGGAAAAGCCTCCCAAAAAGATTGGAAACTCATGGGAGACAAAAAAAAACCAACAAACCAGGGAAAAAAAAAAAGAAAAAGAAAAGGAAAAGAAAGAGAAAAAGGAAAAGAAAAGAAAAGGGAAAGGGGAAAAGAAAGAGGAAAAGGAAAATAAAAAGAAAAAAAAATAAAAATAAAAATAAAAATAAAAAGAAAAAGAAAAAGAAAAAGAAAAAGAAAAAGAAAAAGAAAAAGAAAAAGAAAAGAAAAAGAAAAAAGAAAAGAAAAAGAAAGGGAAAAAGAGGAGATGATAAAAGAGATAAAATAAAGACACACCAACTTAGTGGACAGAAATAGTCCCTTTCATTTCCATATTGCTGTGGCACTAAACGGCCAAGTAAAGAAAAACGTGGCTCTTTTTTTTTTTTGCACAAATATACATATGTGTGTGTGTATACACACATAGTGTTTGTGCAGATGGATTATCATCAACGTAATCAAGGTCAAAGCCGTCACGCACTCCCAGCCCTGGAATGCTCTGGTGACAGAAAGCTGGCAAAGTGATTTAAGGTGGTCCCCCCTTTTTTTTTAGCAGAATGTTCTCACATTTGTCATCTGTCACTGGTTCAAAATCTGTTCGGAACCTATGGCAATCAGCAGCATAACGAGCTGACAGAGAAAAACAAACCTCTGGGTAAATGGTGTGGTGGAGAACAACGGCGAGAGCAGATTCGGCTGATTTTTGGCAGAGGCAGAGATCTGGTGCGGTGATGCTGGAAATCTTTTCTAGTCGCAGCTTGCTCACAAAAGCCACAGGAGAGGGATACACCCAGATTGCAATGAAACGCCGTCAGCAATTTGCCCGCTCTCCTACCTGGCCTGAGCGGACCGTAAAACCCTCCATTCTGCTGCTGAAGAGAGAGGCGCGGGGAGAGCCGCGTCTCGGCATCCCCGACCTGCGGAGTGATGGGCAAGGCTGGATGCCAAAGAGCAGCACGGACCAGGGAAGACGTTCGCCAAGAAGACAACGTGCCTTTGCAGTCAGGTGCCCAGCAGAAAAGCACCGCGAAACACCGAAAGAGGTGAAGTTGCTCGGGGCGTTGGCAGTTAAACCAGTGCCGAGAGACAAACTGGGAGTGATAAGGAAAATAACACAGGATGGCAACAGTCTACGCATGGCTGTCAAGCAAACTGTGAGGAGACGTTGAAAATATATTCACTGGGTTCCTACAAGGGCAAGGACACGCTTGGCAAAGGTTCTGAAACAAGGAAATATTCGGTTTATGAAGAAAAGAGCAACCTACTGATCTTAATTATGTCACCAAGGGCTAATAAGTCACGGTGTAAACCCATGAAGAGTGCAGTGAAACAGTTTATTGACGGTATCACTAACAGCATATAAATATTTAGTCTTCTGTTGGTCACTGCCTGACCCCTGGGCTTCGACTTGTGAGGTGATGACTGCCAGGTACATCCCAGCATCCTCCACCTGTGCATCCTCCACCCATGCATCCTCCATCTGTGTTCTCCTGCTGCATTTGCCTCAACTTCCCCAGCGCTCCCCATGAGCTGAGACCATCTTGCGTTTGTCGCTGGGTAGGAGAGCCCGCAGCCAGATGTTGGGAACGATGCGGCGTGAAGTAACTTGTTGCACCACGATAATGCGCGAGCACGTCTGAGAGAAGAGGGAACCTTTGGTACTCGTAACCGGAGGGATCTGGACAAATCGCTTCTGATCTTCTGTGTGAAAAACCAAAAGGGAACAAAACGCCCCAAATGTGAGAACAATAAGCAGAGCTATGGTGGCACTTCAAAAGTTGTATCAGTTCCGTCTGCTTGTTAGTGGGCCATGAGAGGAGAAAAGGGCAGTGAAACTGCAGAAGGGCATTCCCATGCAGAAGGGAAGACCTCTTTTCTAGCTTTGAGGAGCTAATTGGGGCACCGAGGAGTTGTTTGGTGAAGAGATACAATCAGGGCCGTGCTGGAAGGCAGCCTGCTCTGGTTCAACCAAACCCACTCTTAAGAAATACCCACGTCAAATTCTGCTCCCTGCTCTTGCTGCCTCATGTCCCAGGAGCTGCCTTGTCTCTGCTTGGCTCCCGGTCCTACTCTTCCTCCCAAACCCTCCAGGCTTGGGCACAGAAATCCCCTACGTCGTACGAAAGGCTCAATCCATCCTGGCTCCGTGCCCCTGGCCCCAACCCAGGACCAGTCATCTGGCAGAGTACCCCGGTAGACAACGGTGATTCAGCCTTATATAAAACAGGAAGAGGCAGAGGAAGAGAATGACAGAGCATCAGGCAAGAACCACAAACGTGAAGCTTCAGGAAAGCATCAAGATTGACTCTAAGTCCCAGGGTGGGCACAAAAACCCTCTGTAAAGCTTCTGTTTCTTTAAGATGTGATGTTCTGCTAAATGACTCCTTAAACTGCAAGCAAGCAGGTGCTTGGACAACAGGCAAAATGGTGGAAAGCAACTGTCACTCTCTGCTTAGGAGGAAGGTGGCAACCTAATGAGAAAGCAAGAGACAAAGTGCTCCACTGGGGCTGAAGGCCCCTGGACAGGTCGTCTCATTGGCAAAGGAGAGTTTGCACACCAAGGACTGGATGGGAGGTGCTGCTCTCCCACCCGCAGCACTCTGGAAGAGGTCTGGAGAGAAGGATCCTGAGGAACATCAAGTTGGAGATGAGTCAGCTGTGTGCCCTTGTAGAGATGAACTCTAACTGCATGGCGGTTGCAACAGGAGCACAGCCACTAGCGCAAGGGAAATTATTTTTTGTTTCTCTTGTGTGGTCACATCTGGAGTCGCGTGGATTGTGCTGGGCTGCCTTGTACAAACAAGAGACTGGCAAACTAGAGAGGACCTGGTAAGGAACCACCAGGAGGGCTTTGGAGCGCCTGATGGGAGGTTTGAGCAGCGGCTAGGAGCTGGGTTTGCTCAATATGAAGAAAAGGTGAAGGGGTGGATCTAGTTACTGTCTTGTGCCACCTAAGGGGGTTTTATGAAGAAGATGGGACCAGTCACCAAAGTGGCACAGCTGAGGGGCAAGAGTTGACAGACACAACTTAGAAGAAATTTGACTGGGCATAAGAAAAAACTCCCCACACTGGGGGTGATCAAACACTGTGACAGAGGCCAAGACATTGAACTTGGAGGAGAAAGCACTGTTAAAAAAGATATTTAGGAAGCCCTGTGATGTGGCACTGATGTCCAAGCTGCATGTAAAGCAAGATTGGTCCTGTCCTGCATGAGGATGCAGCCAGTGGTGCTACACCTTCAGAATGACCAACTCTGGGTTCTCCAAAGCGGGAGGGGGACAATAGGAGGGGACAACAGTTTTGGTTAAAATCTCCGTTTCAGGAGTGGGCAGATGTCACAGGCGATGGACATCAGTCGTGCCTATTTGCACAGAAAAAATAGAGCTGCCAAACGGAGTGAGTAAAAACCACCACCAAAACTTTCTCTTCAAAGTCACTGCTCGTTTCCTAAGGATGCTCCTGCGATACAATCATTTGTATAGGAGGAGACTCCAGGCAAAACACTAATAGGAGTGGACAAGCCCGTTTTCATAGCAGGCCACTCTACAACAGTTTTGAATATGGAAGTGCCTTCCGGCAATGCAGGAAGCTCAGTGTGTGGCACACTTACCAGGACTTTGCAGATCAGCGGGAACTTCCTGGAGCACACTTGACATTCCTCTAGGTCCCAGATAGGATTGTTAATACCGGCAGAAATCCAAGCCAGGTTTCACAGAAAATAACGTGCTCATGCTTCTAATAGCATGTGGGGTTTTTCCAGGGGAGAGAAGTATTGGGTGATGCCACAAGGCCACGGAAGCGATTGCAGAATATCTTAGGGCACCTGGGTGATCCACCATGATCTTCTCAGATAATTTAATTGCAATTCGTCCTCAATTTTTTGGAGTTCATCCGTAGCCAAGCAGGCAGTTTTGTGCAGATGTTTAAAAGAGCATTAGAATAAAATGAGCAAGATGCTTGCGCTATTGTATTGCAAATTGGTTGAGCCTGGTCCTCAGCTGGTGTCCTTGCTATGCGGACCAACACCAGGTCAAGAGCTGGTCTGTGATTATCTGTGATGTCTATTGCAGATCCTGGTCCCCAAAATACAATGGAGTGGACTTTACTGGTCTTTTCAATGTGAGAAGTGCCTGAGATTTTGTTTCTTTTGAGATTTATAAAAAGAACTGACAGAACGAACCCTCCATTCTTCTTCCTGGGGTTTTATCGCTAAACTAGAGGGGTCTAAAAAATTATAAGGATTGTTTAATCAAAAAAAAAAAAAAAGGAAAAGAAAGAGGCAAAGTTTCCAACAGTAATACCAGCACATCTAAATCAGGAGAAATTTAAAGATTAAAGGATCTTGAGAGCAGATCACCTTGGCAGGCTGGCTACAGAAGTGGGGAACCCAAAACCTACACAAAGGGATTAAACCGAATGCAGAGGAAAAAGCAGTTGAGTTAATTATTCGAAAACTGAAATTCAAGTGGGAAAAAAGCACTGAACTGGGAGAGGGCAGATTTTGGCCGGGGGGGTGGTACGTGAAAGGAGCAGCACCTTACACTGTTAGTGCATCTACCTCCAACAGTTCGAGATCCTTCTGCTCTTCCCCAAGACTGCGGATCCAAAATCAGCAACTCTTTTGGTTTTTCACTTACGTAGGCCAAAATGCGAGAGCTTTTATTTTACAGAAACGCGTGAGTCAGGTTCTGATTTTGCAAAAGCCACGGCCAGGCACCTTCTTAATCTGGTCTGCATTTGAAAAGAACCAATATGGGAGAGGATGAATTGAGATAAACGGTGCCGTTATTGGGTCGTTTGTGCTGTTTATGCATGCGAACAATTCCGGAGGCTGGTGTCCAGAGGGACTGTCGGACAGACCAGACCACACGCGGTATAGACATCAGGAGAGGAGGGAAGGCTGGTGAGAAAGGCAGAGCTGAGCAAACCTGCTTCACGTGCGAATGCCAGCGGCTACAGGGACAATGTCTGCCAGATTTCCGGCTGGTGCAAATCCAATGAAGCCAACCCACCAGCTGATGCTGGCGCTGGATTTGCAGAAGAGAATAGCTGGCTAATAGCCAAGTGGCTTTGCTCACGCTTCCAAAGACCCATCAGGTGAAAATGGGAGTCGAGGCCACAGTTCACCAGGTCGGAAGCACTTTTTCCCCAGGTTTGGGTTAGTCCTGTCTCCGAACCGTGCTGAAAATTGGACTTCTTGGCCACCACACCCGCAGATAGATATGGTCCTGTCCCCCGTGAGCCACCGACTTGCCAACTCAAGGCAGGGCAAAACCCCGGTGGACCTCTCCGCCTTGTCCTACAACATGCAGGTCTTCCACGTACTCTTCCTCCCGTAAACGAGTTTTCTCATACCCTTCGCCCCCCCCCCCCCCCCCCCCCCAGGGAAGGGGAAGTGGGGAAGGGTTTATTTATTTAGACCGCTTTACTGCCTGATCAGAATTACCCGTCTGAGCAGGGGATTTGAATGGCACCTTATCTGGGGTCTTTCTCCCTCTGTTTAATGCTCGAAATAGAAGCTTTGCTGTGTTTTTTTTTTTTTTCCCCTTTTTTAATTACAATGGAAAGAGAAAAGGATTGAACAGTAAAGTTAAAATAAAATTAAAAAAAAAAAACAAACCAACTTTAAAAGTACAATGCAGATGAAAAATGATGGTTTTACTCTTTGCCTTAAAGTAAAATAGCTTTTATCTTTTTTTCCCCCCTTACAACAGCCTCCTCTACCTAGATAATGCATTTGGTTAGATTTATTTGCTCAGCCCAGAAAACTTGACACTAAGGGGATTATTTAGTTTTAGATTCGCTGTAGTCCATAGTAATAGCCAACAGGGAAAGGAATGAAGCAGCGATATTAGCAGGAAGATGGGAGGGGAGGGTGGACGGGGGAGGGGGTGGCAGGGACTGCAGCTAAGCAAAACTGCTTGCATAAACACCATTAAGAAGATTTAGACATTGCTTTTCTTATCATCAGCACTCCTGGAAGAAATAAAAAAAAAAAAAAAAAAAAAAGGGAGAGAGAGAGAAAGGAGAAAGGAAAAGGGACAGGCCCTGACTTGCTGTGCATGCGTTTCCATCAAGGTTCAATAGAAAAATAAAACCGGTCCAGGGTCCGTCTGCAGCAATTCTGCCAACCTCTCCGAGTTACCCCATCACGGTCCAAAGGAGACATTTGTTCCAGGTGTTAGGAGGTGGAAGGAGCAAGTCCAAAGAGAAGAAAATGCACAGTTTCCCCGCACAGACTTGGGCAATTTTATACATATCCATGAGAGCACATTTATTTTTCTGTAAAACGACTGAATTTTCTTTGTGCGCTACCAAGAAGTAGAATGCGCGCGGCATAACAGGAGGGAGAGGTTCGTGCGAGCTAGATGCCAAACTTTAACAGGCAGAGCGGTTGGCAACCCAGCTTTTGGAAACCATGTCCCAGATCCACCGGCCGCTGGCTCCACGGAAGGATGCGACGATCGCAAGGAGCATCGACTCGGGGACAGGCGTAAGAAGACTCTGGGAACTTTGTTGATCAGCGGAAGGAAATGTGTAGGAAATCACAAGCGCTAGATGTGCTTCCCAAGAGTCTGGAGCAGGCCACCAAGCAGCAGCTGTCCCTTCAGAGTGACAGTCCCCTCCTGGCCAGTATTTCCTGGCGCCATTCCCACAATGCAGCTCACATCCAGCCAGGGAGGGAGGGACATCCAACGGGCAGCCTTGCCGAGGAACATGGGGTCAAACTGCTTCTCTCCATTCCCACCATGACTGGTTATGGCATCCTCTAAGCCTGTTAGAGGCGTACACGCATCAGCAGAGCAGACATTAAATAGAAAGGTTATTCACTGAACACAACGAATGAGCAGATGAGCAGATGCTCAACCATTGGGTCTACTGATGAGGACACCATGAGCAGGTCTGAGGGCTTCCTTGTGCAAACACGACGTGTCTTGGAGAAGGGATGGGAATGGCCGACAACCCAGGTGATGGGGTGACCCAGTCACTCAGCCTTCTTCTCCTCCCTGCTCCTGCTGGAAGGAGGCACGAGCACTCCTGCTGCCACCGTCTGAGCTCTGCCACCCCGGTGTGTTCTCTTGCACCGTTGTGAAAAGCCTTACCGCCAAAAGACCCGAGTCAGCAGGTCTCAGCTGCTAAAGCATCCGCAGGAAGGGAACGCAGATGCTATTTTGGAAGTCATAATGCTCTGAATTTTAAACAAAACACCCAGTGCTGTGGGAGAGACATAAACCTTCACGCTTCAGGGCACAAAAATCTTCCTGTTACTGGGGATTAGGAGGAACATGTCCTTGGAGGCAGGTATTGTGGAGCTGCCAATGAGGAGACTTCTTGCCCTTTACTCTGTGCAAGCTGGATAGAAAACACGAATGCTGTTTCATGAGGAATTCTGTGGCTTTGGTCTTTATTCCACATTGCCATGAGACAGAGACCTTGCACATTCTTCATCAGAGGAGAACCTACATGTCGCAGAAAAGGCACATACATGTAAGAAGGGAGAGGCAACCACGTAGGAGAGAGGAAATTCATGTTCAGTTGACTAATCCACGCCACACAGAAGGAACTGCCGTGTTCCAGGTGACCGCTTTAATCAGTGGGTGACAGGTCAGGTTAATTAACTCTAGGTGCAAGAGTTAACTCAAGAGATGGCTCCGCTATTTATCCAGCTATACGTCACCTTGGCAAGTAGATTATTTGATAGTCAGCTTGTGTCTCTTCACTTTTACTTGATTTCCAAAGGAAGCACGTGAAGCAGGGAGAAGATAACTGGCGAGTAGAGTGGGAAGATATTTTGGGACCTGTGGTCACTGTGGAAGGGATGGAAGGGTTTAACCGCAGAGGAAGACACAATTCATGAATTCTTCCATGGGGGAAATAACTCCCTCCCGTGTTGACGATGGTCTTAAGAACTTAACAGCTCTTGGATCAAAACGAATGGAACGTCTCCTTCCATGAATTTCCAAATATTCCTGCTCTTCTACCCATCACCCTCGCCCCTCCTTGGCCCTTCTATGTGTATAGAAAATGCTGTACCCCCAAAGCAGGTTTGTGACTGGGTAAGGAAAGAAAATCTGCTCTATTTCATTGGCATCTTCTGTTCTTTGCAACTCATCTTGACCTGGTGATGCCAGCCTTGTCTTGGAGAAGAGGCATTTCAGACCTGGCTTGATGAAGTCCTGTGCCTCTCTAGCGTTCACAGAAAGAGAGGGGAAAGCAGGAGAATGACCCAAGTGCCCAGAGGCTCCTTGTAAAAAGCACAGGCTGAGCCTTCAGGAGTAAGAGCAGTCCTGGTCCACTGGCATTCCTCTCTCTGCGTGAGGAGGATGAGCATCAGCATTGTCTTAGAAAATGCCTGAATTGCTTCTTTTTTTTTTCATAGAAGCATCATTTCCATCTTGCCTGGCTTGAGCTTCAGCCAGCTGTTTTTCATCCAGGAGCTTATCTCTCGCAGGCATAGTGACATTGTGTGACAGTGCCTGTTGTGTCTTCTGAGAAGACGTAAAGCTGGGGGCCAGCAGCTGACCCGTAACACAAGAGCCCCTGATCTTTGTTATCTCCTCCCAGCGCTGAGTTCTGTGCCTATGCTACAAGATTAGCTGGTCTCCCATAACATGCTATTGTGTGCGTGGGGATTGGGTTATTGCTATTTTTTTTTTTTCTAGAGCAGCTGTTTTCATTTCCCGGCTAATGTTGCTCTTTGTTTCAAGTGTCTTTGCTCTGTTTCTCAGCACAGCTGTCTTCTGTACAGCTAGCCTTCAGGAAAAAAAAAACCAAAAAACAAAAAACAAACAACCCATCTCCAAGTGGATTATGTATTCAGCTACTTTTCACCATGACTAAAGTCTTCTGCATCTGCAGCGTGAACTTTTCTCACTTGCCGTCAAGAACCGCGCCTGTTTGCCGTACGTGGTGGCAAACTTATCTTCTGCCGTAGAGGAGCGTGTATAAACCCACAAAGACCTCGTGGTCCCAGTCAATCAGACCCATCATCTACCTTGTCTAGTCTTCTGACTGCAGCATTGGGATGTGTTAGGGATCCGATGGATCCCGTTGCAACAGATCCCAGAGCGGATGTGCAAGAACACCTTTAATTTAGTAAGGTTCTTGAGCTGCAATATGGAAGTCCTGCTGAAGAGATAGAAACAATGCAAGTCCTTGTGGTCACCAAGAGTGGAAGACATTGGGGGAATAAAATCTGGGTCTGGGCTAAGGATACATACAGCATGACAGCCAGGTGGGCCTGATGCGTGGTCGGGATGTCACAGTGGTTCAGAGCGGGCCGCTGTAGCTCCAGCCATCATCCCAGCTCAGACGACAAGGACAGACCCGGATTGTAGTGAAAGGATGTGGCATCCTGCTGAAAAATGAGAAATACCAGGTGGCAAAAAACCCCAAATCTGTCCCAATCCACAGCCTACTCAAACCGTTTGGTGAACCTTCTTTTGCCATGCTGTAGGCACATACTTTTGTCTTCAGGCTGAGTGGGACACTTGTCAAGACTGTCTCTCTAGTCTCCAAGCATGGGATGAAGAGACCTTGCGCAGGCTTGGAGGTGACCTTCAAGTGCGCCCATGGAAAGCTGGTTGTCTCTCCACAATGAGGACTATCTTCTCAGAACATGGACCCACACCTGAATTTTCTGATACCTTTTTAGTTCCAACTCAATGGCTGACCTGGCTGTAGAGTTCAGCCCAGTGTTTCCTATCCCTGTTGTCCTTGTTAGAGGCAGGAGTGTTTTGGGTGGAGTATCTCCAAGTGGGCTCGCAATTCCTTTAGTCCTCAGGCTCTCTCTGTGTAAGCTGGGCTGGGCTTATTAGTTTCATAGTTTTTGTTGGTTTTTTTTTTGTGTCAGGGCAGAGCTTGTTGTGAGGGCCATATCAGAGCTCACATTGGTGTTTCACTGACTTATTTCCTCTTAACTACAGAACCACAGCTGGTGGAAAATTAATTTTGCAGCATACATTTACAAGTTAATTGCTCTTTCGCTGGAAGGTGGGAAACCTGCATTTGATAAATAAGAGAAGGAGGCACCAAGAATGTGTTTGCCCTGCCTGGCCTCAGCTCTGGGGTTCTCGTCTCACCACGGTTATCCCTGTCTGCTACAAAGCGGGTCAGGGTCTTGCTGTGCTGAGCAAGCAGACAGCGAGAGTTGCTGCCTCTGAAAGCGCGCAGCCTTCAGCTCTCTCGGTGAAGAAGGAGCACGTTCGCTTGCTCCTACGTTATTCCAGTTCTGATTTTTACGTTGGAGGCGTTCTCGCTAGATTGCATAGGCAGATGTTTCAGCCAGGCTTGGAGCACCCTCGGTAGCGAGAGGGGGAATCCTCAGCTGGTCTGCTTTTCCTCTGAGAAATGCCTTTTCTTCAAAGGTAGCTGCTTGCTGTTTCACAATTACCTGCTGCTTTTTTTTTTTTTTTTTTTTTTTTTTTTTCTTAGTGAGTTGCTTCAGTTAGGTTTTTCTTGATGGGCTTCGACATGATGGCTTTCAGGTGCGATGAGGAATGAATGAGTTGAAAGCAGAAGATGTCAAGCAATGGGTAAATGACGAGGGGAAGGAATTTAATACTCAGAATCACAGGAAATGAAAACCAGCTCCATTCATCTGCAAACAACAAATAACTTGCACTCCAGCAAGCAGTTTGTCTTGTATTCCGGTTCACACCTGCAGCAGGGGCAAGAAGGGAAAGTACTAAACCCCATTATCCTCAGAGTAAGAGATCAGAGGAAGGCAGAAATTAGACAATTTCCATATAGACGAAGCAGCAGAACACAATTTTGGCATGTTTCAACCACCTGCAAGAGACTTCAGAGCTCTGCAAAACGCTGTGAAAGCTGTCGGCTGGGCTATAAAATGCAGAATCTAGTTAGCCAAAAAATGGTTGTGAACAAAGCCATGGGGGAAAACGTCAAAGGAGGAAGAAACAGCCTTTGCTGGACAGGCACTGCTGTCAAATGCTGCAAGCTGCCAGCGTGTCTGGAGCGAAGGAGCTCTGTGGAGGGTGCAGGCCGCAGCCCAGGCCTATACCAGAGCCTGTCCCCGGGCTTTGGTAGGGTTCAAGGCCACGTCACCAGCAGGAGCTGGCTGCAGGCGCATGAATAAGACCACCTGTGCCTCTGAATGGTTGCCACGTTGGGCCAAGCACACTCAACATAGTGATCGGCATTAAACGGTGTTCCACTCACTGTGTAAAACTGGAGGGTCGAGGGGCAAGACTGTCTTACGGATGCTGCTCTAGGGATGAAGAGGCGTGAGCTCGCCGCCAACGTTTCCACCTTCACGTGGTGCCAAGAGCTCCTTTGGACTAGTCTGCCTGGTGCCTTAAGTATTGTACTGAGGGGACACAGACGTGGCAGAGTAGAAGACGGTCAGTGTTGGTCAGCATGAAGGACAGCATCTCTGCAGCCTTACGGCTATGAGCGTAAACAAGAGGAGCAGACCAGAAGTCCACCTACTCTACCCTGCTGTACAAGCTGTTTTAAAAGGGATTTTTCCTCTGCAACTCTGAACTCACATGCCTTCAGCACAAACAAGGTGCCACTGAGCTCTGTGGTGTGAAGAACCACCTACTTTGTCCCCCG
Source organism: Vanellus vanellus (assembly GCF_965231255.1). Taxonomy (NCBI): domain Eukaryota; kingdom Metazoa; phylum Chordata; class Aves; order Charadriiformes; family Charadriidae; genus Vanellus; species Vanellus vanellus. The sequence goes on along the minus strand of NC_138913.1, from coordinate 29,057,041 downwards.
TGTGCCACCTGCTAGATTCCTTCGATGCCCTCCTGAAGTCCTGTCCTGGAAGAGGCTGCCTGTCCCGAGCTGCGTCTGATTTTATAGACTTGAGTTGTACCTCCTTCAGTCACTCCCTTCCAGCCTGAAAACTGCCCAGACGTGCGGACGTACTACCAGAAGAGCTGAGAAAAAAAAAAATAAAAAAAAATCTCCAAACCAACTGGTGGTAAAGAAGAATCAGTAGATAATTTTTCAAAACCTATTTTTAATGATAAGGAGGAGACCAGCCGCTGCCACATTCTCCAGCCGTTACCTTGGGCAACCCATTTAAACCTGCTGTACCCCAGCTCCTCCTCTGTGAAGTAGGGTAATAACTCTGCTCTCATCTCGGCTATTTAAGTGCCTCGGGGCACAATAGTCTTTTGCTATTTCTATGCTGAGTACCTTCTGCCACAATTATTGTCATGTAGACAACAGGGTAAGACAGAGCTGGGATCTGTGGGCATTTTGGTGTTTTCCCTTGGGGGGGAGGGTCGTGCCTTTTGAGCATGCCTCTTAATCCACCTGAGTCAGGTAAGGGCTCTCTGCCATGCAAGATAGTACTTCCTAAAATTGCCTTAGCAATGGTAAAGTAAAAAAAAAAAAAAAAAAGGGAAAAAAGAAAAAAAAATCTGTAACAAAACCCCTTTGACATTTTGCAGCACTGGTATTAATATTCCCAGCTATTGTTCCAGATCTGCCAATAATGGAAATTTTAAAGGCGAAAGGGGTGGGCAGCGGGGGCAGAGAAATCAAAGCAGACCATTAGGCTGAATGGTTATCTAGGCGGTTTGCTCTAGGCAAACAGTTAATCCAGACCTGGGAGAGAGCACTGGTAGTTAAAGCCCTTTAATGGCCTAAGTCCTATGATAATTAGTCCTGCCCTGGAGGTAGCTAAGTGAGCCACTCCAGCCTGAAATGGAGCTCATCCACTGCTGAGGCCATAATCCTCTGTGCACAATGAAAGCTGAACTAATTCACTGAGTAAACACTTTCTCAGTTACTTACACGCTGTCTTCTTTCAGCCTGACACCAAATAGATTCACTTCCAAGAGCTGGAAAGAAAATCAACTTTTTTTTCTTCCTTTTTTTTTTTTTTTAAAAAAAAAAAAGCAACTGATCTTGGTTGCAATGCATTTGGATTTAGCATCCAGGGTACAACCTGGACAGATATCATCTCCTTTCTCCTGGCATCACACAGCAGCTCCTTTATTTTAGTCCATTACAATGGCAGATAGCAGAAAGGCATTTCCCCATTTATTACCTGCTCTTTTCTCCTGCCCGTTTCTCTGAAAAGGCGTGTGCTGGAGAAGAGGGGGAAGGCTGATGCGAAGCTCAGACAGAAATTCTTGGCTCTTTCAGTCGCTGAGTTCCGTGCTCTCAGCTCACCCGTGGGCTCGAGGTGGGGAACTTGGCATGGGGGAAGAGTCAATGGAAGTAGCAAGGAAGGAAACACCAAATATTTTCAGTCGCTGCAGATGACACCAGCTTTTTCCGCTTTTTCTTCTGTTTGTTTTAAATAAGAAATTGAAACGGAGATGCCACATTGTCCTTCCTATGTGCCCTCTGTGTAAATACGTGCTGTCTTCTTGGGGTACTTTTCATGCTCACGTCTTCTTTTCAGCTCTCACCAGCGTTATCCTGCTTCTGGCCCCACCTGCCAGACCCAGCTCTCGGTGTCCTCCGTGTCCCACCAAAAGCTGGGGAAGGGAACCAAGCAGGGGGCGGGGGTGGTGGCGGCTCTGCATGCAGGAACACACGCCATCCCTCTGGGTACGTCTTGGGGACTCCTGTCCCGCAACAACACACCGAGAGCACCAATGCTGCAGGTACCCCATGTCCATTAACCCCAGGAATTGTCCCCTCTGATGCCCTCAGTCCCAAATGTTTGGGGAGAAGGGAGCTGAAGACCTACAAGGGGGAGCAATCCTCTGACTTGCCGCGTCTCTGTCAGCCCATGAGGTATGATCAGAGCACACGGGACAAAAGAGAGAGCGGTCTTGCACGACACAGACACGAGTGGGGTTGTGAAGTTCATACTGTTATCGTCTTTTGGTCTCCTCAAAACTTGTCCTATTTCCCTTAAATCCCCAGATCCTGGAGTCACGTGACTACACCAGACACAACACCATCTGATGGAGAAGACCCGCTTGAAAACCCAGATCTCTGCTGGTTTAAAACCTAGGAGGCAAGTGAATTATATTCAAAGGTGGGGTTATCTCATTGCCTTTAGAGGTGAACAGAGCACTTGTTTGCACCTGAACTCTTTGTTTAGGCTCATGTTAGAGACTTCAGAAAGAAATGGATGTCTTGCGACCACAGTCCATCCATCTCAAGGCTGACCTTCAGAAGAGGTTGGATGAGTTGTACTCCATGAAGGCATGTTTGTCTCCCTGGACCCCCCAGACAAGGTATTGATGCTGTCAGTATTCAAAGGCAGGTGAGAGAAATCCCACCCCAAAGGAGGTTCTGTGATTTCTTTAAAGCAAAGGACACGGTTTGGGGGTTTGATATGTGTCTGGCACCACCTCTCTGCAAGTTTTGGTCAAGACACAGCTACAAATGGCTGTGGTTTTGTGATTCACTCTCCACCTCTCAAAAGGCTCCTTTGGAGGCTGTGTGGAGATCTTCCACCTGCTGGCCAGGATTTGTCCTGCTCTGAGGAAACTGCAAGCATCTTTTCTTGGGCCAAGCAAAAATGCTTTGTGTGTGTGTTCTCTTTACACAAAGACCTCCATATTTGTGTACGTAGGAGGGCGTTTTGGACTTCCAATGTATGGTACTTGCTGGCCTTCAGTGGAACAGAGGACATGAAAGAGGCAACTCTGTCTTACCTTGATAAAAGATGAAAAATCAAATCCTGATCTAATTTTACACTTCCAAAAAGGAAAGGCAGACATAAAGGGGCCTGCCAAAGAGGAGTCTCATAATCAAAGAAGAAGAACAACAGACTTTGTTTGTTTATTGGATATTTAATATCCAATATCCCAGGCCATCAGAGAGACGTGTCCTACCTTCAGAATCCCAGCTCCCAAGAAAACATGGAAGACCAGTGCCAGGTGGAAGACCCCAGGACCTGAAAGCAGAGGTTGCTCCTCTCTCTCATCTACACCGGGGTGGAGGCCCCTTAGCTCACCATGCGAGGCACGGGGTGCTGAGCTGGTCTTTCCTTGGGTGCTTTGAGAGCAGCCACGGGGTCCAGCCTGGTCCTCAGTAAAGTTGATGATGGTCAGAGAACAGAAAAAATGGTCTCTGAACCTCTTGAACTGAGTGATGAGAGAAGCAAGGCACACGGGCCTGTTTTATGAATGCTCTTATGGCATAAAACGCGTTGGTGAGTGGTATTACTCGTGTTGCTTGGAGCCAGGAGGAAAAAAAATCATTCTGAAGTGTATGTTTGGAGATTTTTTTTTTTCTTATGCAGGGAAAATAGAAACAAAATCGGGGGGGGGGGAGGTGAAAAACCACATCCTCTCTGCATCAGCAACTGCTTCTGTCTCCAGGCTCTATGGCGATGATACCTCAACCCACCCATTCAGCAGTCCATTATCACTTCCCTCCTTCCATTATTCCCCTTCAACCTTATCAGACGTAAGCATCATCTCAGACGCTCCAACTGGAGCCTTGTAATTGTCCCTGGTTAGAGCTCGATAGCACCTTGAACCGCCAGAGTAATCTCTGCTTATTTTTTTTTTTTTTAAAAAAAAAAAAGGTCTCAGCAAGGAGACGATGGTAGAATTTGCCTGTGGCTATGGGGGATCTTTAATAGCTAACTCTTTTCTCTCTCCCTCTCTCGTGCACACACATATGCTCCCAGATAAATGGGAAAATTCTTTTTTTTTTATTATTTATTTATCCTCAGCCTTTTTAGACTGCCTGTTAGGCAGTGATCACAATATTTATTACAGGGTTCGCAATATTCTTATTGTTAGCTCCTGAGGGCGCGCGGTAGAAGAGGCGGGTGGAGAAAGCCTAATAACATTAGACAGAAGTCGTCTCTGGGGGAGGGAAATGGAAACGGCATTTTCTTGGGCATCTGGGTGTGAAGAAGGAAGCCGGACTCCAAGGGACTGACTCTTTCTCCTTGCATGGAGGCAAAGTTGAGGCCAGGGCACCACGAGTGCCAAGCGTTTCTTAATTAGGAAAGGAGCCTTAATTGATTTTATGCCAGGAAAGGAATGAGAACCGAAGATACAAAGTCCCGTTCAAAGAGCAGGGAAGGAGGATCTTGGCGTTGCTTCCCGATCCAAGTCCCACCACCGTCTGCAAGGTAGCCCCAGCTCATAGCCCGACCGTCACAAAAACTGGCAGAAGAGATGAAAATCTGCTCCCCTGGATTAAACCCTCTCTTCAGTGAAGACCTACATCAGGAGAATGAAGGAGGGGTGTGTGTGAGGGGAGGGTTATTCCTTAAATTTGTTGTTTCTTTCTAGTAAACAAGACCAAGCTTTCTGGTGATGTGTGCCTTCTCCACTGACCTCCTCTGGATTCTCGTGTTCCTGCCCCAGAATTGACTCTCAGGCTGCATTTTTCAGCTTTCTGTTTACGAAATGTCATCTGAAAATTGCTGCCCATCATTTAATTGCCAGCCTTACACTCGGCTGCCCATGTCTGTGAGTTTCCATGAAATCTTCATTGTTATCTGGCCTTTTATTCCTCATGTTTACACCTGGTAGAAAACTCTCACTGCTTTTTCCTTTAAAGGTGATTGCAAAGGGGAAAATGAATTAGTGCCAGTTGGTGCTTTATGATGTATATCTGGAAGACAGAGGAGTACAAAAAAAAAAAAAAAAAAAGAAATCATTGAATCACGAAGGTGCTTTTGCACATTTTAGCATTAGATGTTGTGGACAAGTTATTTTTCCTCTAAGTCCCTCCAGAACATTACGGGAGATGGGAGTTTGCGTCATTAGCAGCAATTTGCAAGGGAAACAGCAGAATTACAGAGCGTTCATTTGTTGAATCTGGTACAGAGGTCCACCACCTCAGAGAAACGACATGACGCTTTGAAAATGCTATATGACAAATTCTCCGCAGGCGGATATAAAATTCCTTTTCTTTCCCCTTCAAGCAGGGCCCATCAAGCCACAACGGAGGCCCCACAAAAATATATCAGTTGGACTGTTTCCAATGCATTTAGAAGAGCACAAGACCATGAGTTGTGATTACTTTGGTGCTAAGCCCGTCCCGGGAGACGGGATAGAGGAGCGCTGCGGCATGGAGAGGACGGACGTGAATTCCGGCACTTCTGAGGACGTGCCACAACACATCGGATGGGGGAATGCGCGTTCCTAAATACATTCCCTCCTTGGGTAACCACCTTCTTCTCACCAAACATCTTGAGTTTAAAGAAGATTTCCATTGCAGCCACCGTAATCGCATCCCTCCTTCTGGCGTGGTCGGTGCCGTGTTCTCACGGGTGGCAGCAATGGTGATCTTGTGGTCATCTCTTGGGCACACGGGTTGGCGGGAGCGGTGGGACTCATGCCAGCCCCTGTTGTATCCTACAGCCGAGCTAGAGGTTCGGATCAGTCAGAGCTAGAAAAGCCGACGGAGATTTACAGGTCGGAGTTTTGCATTCAAACGGAAGAGCTGGATCTATACAGCCGATCATAAAGGCGACAGGACCTCAGAGTCCTGGGCTGTAAATCAGTCTCTTGTATTCCTAATGCAAAGAAAAGATTTGTAAACGAACATCTTTTTTTTTTCTTTCTTTCTTTTTTTTTTGCTTAGAACTTATCGGCGTGACTTGTGATTATGTTTTAGGATTTGTAAATCTGTTTTTAGGCTTTGTAAATCTATTTCCTGACTTCAGAGCCAATCGAATGTTTCAGAAGTCAGTCAGAGAGTTAAATCTGATGCGAAAAGTCATGGTTTGTAAATCAAACTGCAGTTCTTAGGTTAGCCGAGAGGATTTATGAATCTGGATGGAGATATCTAAATCTGGTTTATAAAAGTACCGATTTAGAAATAAAACCCCAAAGAACGGCTCGGCTCCTGGCAGGTGATGAGTCAGGAGGTGCAAAATGACCATGACATGGACACCCAGCGCTGTCTGTTGCAGGGGCCCCATGCCATCCATCAGCAATCCTGGATTTACCCTTCACTCGAAAATAAAAGCTTGGGGCCTCTGTGTCACACCCAGTAGGAGGGCGAAGCATTTGGGTGCTGCCCATCAAAGGGAGAAGCTGTTCTCCAGCCCTAGGTGAGGCCACCACGACCACCCCGCTGGCACCGGGGCGAGCGCCGCCACCTCCCCACCTTAGCACAGAAAGCCCTACATCCTCCTTACCGGCCCCGTAACACCCCAATTTCCACGGAGGGCAGGGGCGACTGTTCAGGAAATGCTGTGCGGCTTCAAAAGTTTGACAGTATGAAAGTCTCTCTCATGTGAAAAAAAAAAAAAAAAAAAAGAGAGAGAGAAAAAAGGGGGGGGGGAAATCAAATTTCTACAGTTCTAAAACTTTTTTTAAAGCATTTAAATTTTAAGCTGGGGATTTATAAATGGGCTATTAAAGTTTAAGAGTTTCATTATAGTTTTTTTTTAAATCATAATTACTTTAGGTAGGGGAGGAGGGATAGATCTACTTTATTCCTAGTGGAAACTATACATATATATGAAGTATCTATATAAAAGCTGGAACTGAGCTTATATTAATACAGTTTAACTGATATTCAATAACTTCACCCTCCCTTTTTCCTATTGTCCATATTTAAATACTTCAAAAAGAATTCTAATCAAGTGGAAATTAATAGGGGAGGAAAGACTGGGGTAGCAGGAGAGGGCTCTAATCCCACTCTCTCTTAATATTTCAAAGTCTCTTTTATTTTCCTAATAAAAAAAGAGAGAGCGAGAGGGAGAAAGTGGAATTAATCCGGTGCTCTGAACTGTCCTCTCGTCTTACTGATTTAAATAAAATCCAAGAGCGCATCACACCAGAAGGCCCTTCCTGGCCACGTGCCAGGGTGGGCTCAGGCGTCCCAACTTTCCCTCCCCGCTCCCCGCCGGCAGGTTGGGCACGACACCCAAAACCAGCGAAAGGGGGTGCTCGCCTTCCTCCGAGGGCTTCGGGGTGACCTCCATCCCTTCCCTGCGCCCACGTGAGGGCGGCTTCGCCATCCTGGTGGGATTTGGTGTGAGATGGGGTGGGCCCCATGTGCACCCTGGTCCCCCCCGGACCCCTGCGCCCAAAGGTCTTGCACCCACGGGCACCTTCCTTGTAGGACCCAGCGATGATGCTGGAGCAACGTGGGGGTTAGGTGAGGACAGGGCTGAGCGCGAACTGGAGGGGAGGAATACTCATGGTGGATCTTTCCATGGCAAAGACCGAGGAAACCAAACTGCGTTGTTAAACCGCACAGAGCAGGACGTAACGTCGTCAACCGAGCAGTAAATAACCGTTTTATTAACCGAACAGCGCACACTAGATGGCATACCACTCCTTGCCTACCGCTCTTGTGTTATATTGTTTTTATTAGACTTGCGTTAAGACAGCGTCCAAATTTGGTCGGTATTTTGCCAATGCAGGCAGGAGCCCATCCGATCGCCGTCAGGTGGGTGCGTAGGGGATGGGTGCACCCCCAAAATCGAAGATCGCTCTGGCAGAGCTTGATTTACCTCCATCCGCGATGCTGCCCAGGGTGACCAAATCTCACCCACGGAAGGTCCTCGTCATCCTCCCGGTTTGTTTTAGAGGCGCAGTCGGTCGTCTGCGAGCAAGGGGGAGGCATCAGGACCTCGGTATGTCCTGGCAGTCGCAATAGACAGCAGCAGTGGCGGCGTGGGAGGTAGACGGCTGAGTCCTCTTTCGAGAAGGTACCTTGTAAAGCTTTAATTTCAGCTGACCAATCAGGCATTTAAGCAAAGCATTTCCCCAAACACTTCATTGGGGATTTTTATTTTTATTTTTTTTTTTAATTTTGGAAGCTTTCTGTGGGGGGAATTAAAAAAAAAAAAAAGCTGTCTTCTAGATTTCTCAATCTCATTATGCAGGAAGAAACATGCATTATATACAATATTAAGCTTCGAGGCTTAATGTACTGTACACGATGATGACCATGCAGTCTTATTTTACTTTTTAAATTGCAGAACAATTAATAACTTGTATAAGAAATGTACAGATCTGGGCGAGTGTCTTCATTCAACTACTCCAGAATTAAAAGAAAAGCAAAAGAGAGGGAAAAAAAAAAAAGAGCTATGGTTTCAAAGCATTTCAAGACATATGATGGCACCAAGAAACAGTCATACTAGTAAGATGACAAGGATAAAGACTCTTCCGTGCGTTTCTAAGCCTTTAGTTTCTTAGAAATTCAGCCAGCAAAACAAAACAAAAAAAAAAAAAAAAGAAAATTATACCTACTCTAAACCCACCAAGGACAAGTAGTTTGAAATAATGTTATATTTCTGTCTGTAATATCTTCTCGTGCCTGGCTGGAAATGCAGGCTGCCTCTGCCCAGAGCTAATAACCAGTTATTACCTATGGTGACCCAGCTGGGCGCTCAGGGGAGGGAAGTCGTACCCAAGGTGTTGGTAGGAAATACAAGCACGGGGCTGAAAATAATAAAAAGAGATTCAAATTCATAAGGATTTTACTAACAACGCGTCGAGCAGAAAATGATTGCAGAGCCTGTTTATTTTACGGGCGGGAGAAACAGTGGGGCCATGATGTTGCAAGACGCTGGTGGAGTTGAGGGTGGGTGGCCAAAGGGACCAGTTGATACCCATCACACAGCGGCAAACAGACCTGAAAATTTTGGCTGCCTTCACAAAACCTTAGCGCTGGGCACGGGGAGAAGGTGACCGCGGAGTTGGTCAGGCTGATTCCCGGCTGGCAGGACACCTTCGCCGTGGGAGGGATGGAGACAGCTCAGGGTGGGGAATGCAGTCAGATGCCTCCTTCCCATTCTGCCCTCACCCACCTCCTGGGGTGGATGTCAGGGCTATTTTTTTAATGGAAAAAAATGGTTACTGAAAAAAGTTTGAGGTTTTTTTTGGTTGATTTCTTGGGGTTTTTTTTTTTGGAAGCCAGCTAATTTTGTCTTAGATGCCTTATGGAAGACTTGCTATTTGTAACCCTGTTCTTCCCTGTTCACCAACCTCCTAGCCAGTCTTGCCAACCCCCTTTAGGCATCAAGACTTCATCCCCACCCGCATCAAAGCAGCGTGGGGTAGGGGGTCCCACTGGGGGGGAGCGGCACATGAAGGGCAGCCTTTGCCCACCTTTCCTGCAATGGGATCCATCACCCCCTTAAGGGCTTCTCCCATCAGCTACAAACGCTCCCAGCCGACTTGTCCAGATGTGACGCCTAACCTCGGATGACACGAAAGCCACCCGCAAAGCGCGACCCTTCAGATCAGAATTTTACCGCTCTTCCCAGTCTGTGGCAAAGCACCAGCTCCGCCGGGAAGAAAATGTCGAAAACGTCAGGATTTCCCGAAGGAGCAGATTTCCGACTCTCGGTCCATTGTTGCTGCCCTAAAGAGGTTGTGATCTGAATAAGAACGAGTAAGAAAGCACGTCATCTCTATTTTGCAATATTATGTTATTTGTGCTGATCCTTTAGCACATTGCACTGTTTCATTCCCTGATCGGATGGTCCATATTTGACCCCCCCCCGAAAAATAATAAATTAGTCCTCCTCCTCTTCCCAAGGAATTTACTCCCTGTGGTCACTACTCATTACCAGAATTATTGAAAAGTCAGCTAGGAGAGTACTTCCAGTGCAGAGGTTTTTCCCTGGGATTCAGGCAGATGTTAGGGCAGATGTTTTCTTCATGGCAAGGCGCTCGCAAATCAAATCTGACCCGACCAATTATCCACCTGCAAAGGCATAAAAGATTTTGCCAATGGAATTGTGACCTGGCACGGTCTGTTTGCAGAAAGGCTTCGGGTACAGCCCTCCCACCTTGGCGTAATTTCTCGTCTCAGCGTCTCTAAGACAAGTTTTACCTCTCCGCTCTGTTTAGTTGCTGTTCTTGGGGGAAGGAAAGCTTATCGGTGCCTGAGCCAGAAGGTATCAGCAATTCTCACGCACGGAACGAAGTCGGGGTGGGCTGCGTCCCAGAGCTGGAGTCAGGGACATGCCTTGTCCGTTAAGGCACGTGCACGCACGTGCTCTCGTGCACGCGCAAACACGCGGACATCTCGCACGCACACACGCATATTCGTTTGCCAAAACGCTCGTCTCAACACAAACCAATTTGAACCCGGAGGAAAGGCTGCTACATTACCGTAGGAACGAAAGATAAAGTGGCGCGAATACAATAACCCATAAAACTCAGCAAATCCTCCAGTTAGAATATAATTTTATTGGAGAGAAAGGTGGTGGTGGTGGGGAAATAGCTTTTCTCTCCAAGAAAAGGTGGTTTAAAATTAAAATTCATTAAAGAAGGCTAGCTGACACATTTTTGTATTCTTTGAGGAAGTATATCTGTTTAATTTAATGCACTGTCCAATTAAAAAGAAGTGGTCCCTTATTACAGATATGATTTATTCTCTGATAAACCACTGATTTATGGCTCACTGGGGTATATATTTAATACTGTCAAAAAAAAAAAAAAAAAATGAAAGGACACCCAAAACTATCTGCAGTGCTACAGTGACTCAGGCTGAAAAGGATCTGAGGAAGCAAAGACCCCTGGGAGTGAAATGTAATCTTTGCCCGGGATAAAAACGCTGAGAACTGCTGATCTTCACAAAAGGATCCTTCGCCACCAGCCCCAGCCACCCTACGCACACTCTTCCTCTCCTCCTCCTCCTCCACCCCGACCAAGGCTGCTGCAGGAGAGCGAGGGTTGTAAAGAGAAAAAAAAAAAAAAATATATATATGGTATCTTTGGAATTTTCCTCCCAAATTCTGAACACCAGAAAAATGCTTCCTCTTGGTACCCGCGGGGAATAATGACTCGTTTAAACTGCAATTTAGGGAAACTGTTGTGGTTTTATTTTTGTGGGTGGCTGATGAATCCCATCTATGGATTTCTAAGTTCGGGGTTGTTTTTTTTTTCCAAATCGTAAACCTCATTTTGCAGATGGAGAAACAGGGGTCCAAGATAAGGCAAGTGCTCTGCTTCAGTTCCCGGCACAGTTAGCAGCAGCCTTGAGAAAGGACAGCAGGATTCCTCCATAGGCGGTACCCAGGCGGCGTGGGAGTTTTTCCGGCTTTGAGCTTCTTGGCCCCACTTTACAGGGACCCAAAAAAGAGGAGGTGCGGAGCAGGGCTCATCCTCTTCCAGGGCAAGCGACTGAGAGAGGTCAGGGATTTGCTCCTCTCCATCACTTCCAAAGGGGAGAACAGCCTCACCAAATGGCGACATCTGCACCAGGGATCCTTGAACTCCAGCAAGCTGATGTCGCTCAAGGTATTTCAGATCCCACCCCTGCCTCCCAGCAAACAGAGATGACAAAAATGGGAGAGGGGGCAAGTTTTTCACATTTTTTTTCCACTGTACAAGAAGAACACGGTGCCGACCCTCTGCTGCAACCGTACATCCACGTACCGATCACCATCACCTTCTCTCTCCAGGTCATTCAAACCGATGGATTACCAATACCCTTAGACATCTCAGAAGCATTGGCTGAACCTCAAAAATAAACTGATCAATAAGCATTAGGCCCTCTGTATTTGGGATTTTGCCTCTTCAGGAAGAGCAGAGGACCCATTTTTACGATTTTTTTCCTTACCACTGGGAAAAGCAGTGATGTGCTTCCAAGCAAATGACAACTGACCTCATTTGGTCATTGCCCAACCTCATCATTAATGATGACGTGTGAGCCTCTGCAAGGGTAGGTACAGGCACGAAGTCCCCTGTTTTGATGTATGTCCAATGGAGGATTTTTGCGCGCAAACTCCACCCCCTTTATTTGATGAGCAGAGATGGGACTGACGAGAAGTAACAGACAGAGTCATGCGGCTCTTTCTTTCTCACTTCTCCCCAGATGCACCAACCCTAAAGCAGAAAATCTCTACTGGTTGAAAAGTAAAGGCGTGTTATATTTTCTTTAGTGTAGCACAGCGCACCAAAACTGTCTATTTTCTTACAGCTAGCACATGAGCTTGGATCAAGGATCATAAATTCAAGATAAAGAGCTATCTTGTAAATAGAAAGACAGCCTTAGGAGTGATTTGCCTCTATCTGCGTCTCACATGTTCTTATAAAATCCAGTTGTTTTTTTTTGTTTGTTTGTTTTTTTTTTTTTTAAAAAAGCAAACTCTGAAAAAAAAGTGATGTAATTTTAATTTTCTGGAAAATGTTTCTCTGAACTATCAGTTTCTTCCCAAGCAGGGGGAAATGAGGTCAAACCCAGGCGACAACCCCATATAACGCGGCAACAACCCCATATAACATGGCAATATCATACTCAGGAACATTCTCCATGGGAAGCAGAGGTGTGTGTTGGGGAAAACAGGTCTGGAGAACAACACCTGTGGTGCTGGTGTTGCCAAAGAGACGTAGAGGTCTCAGGTTCCTATGAGACTTTCAGATACGTTTGGAGCTGACTGACAAATACCAGCACATTGGCCAAATGTCACCACCCTCACAGCTCTGGAGGTGGAAGGAGTCGTTGCAGAGACGGTGTCCATCCAGCTTCTCCTGAGTTCGTCTTGCTCCTCGGAGAGCTACTTCACGGTGACCTGATGAAGGAGACGTTTCCAGCTGCTGTCCTCCTCCCTCCCCTCTGCCCCCGACCAGAATGGAGGTTTGGGAATGGAGGACAAGCCACCATGGCCTCTCCTGAAGTGATTCACCGTTCAGAGCGTCCTGCATCGAGCTGAGAAGTGTTAACTGTTTTTTTTTTCCCAGATACCATCAAATACATTTAAACAAGCCTGATGCTTGAATGCTTTTTGCAATCGGGTGCGTTATACATAAAATATGTTGAGTTGGTGATAGGCTCCTTATCTAAAGACAGAAGGCAGCAAAATTTCATCCCGTGCACTTTGTCAGATGGTTCCTTGACACAGACAGCCCACCGCTGGCTGTGACGAGCAGGTGATCGTGTCTGGCGCTGGGGAGAGGAGGCGTTCGTGTTGCCCTATGCTGTTCGCTCTCCCCGGCCACTGGATCCGGTAACTGAAGGGGAGAGCAAAGAGCACGTCCAGGTGGGCTCTGTGGGTGAGCAGCGTTTTGGCAAGACTGAGGCTGCGCAGCTTTGCTCTGATGGCAGGTTTGGGATGGAGCTTTGGGTCCATGAGGAAGAATTACAACCCTGTATTCTTCTACTCAGCCAGCAAAATGAGAAAGCACTGCGTTGGGGTTTATCCACGCAGCTTAAAGCTCTTTAGCTCCAGTGCTGATACCCTCCACGTTGCCGTATCTGCATGAATCTCCTGCATCCCTGGTGACCTTCTCACCATTGGAAGCTGCTGCCTATGGCCATTACCATGAAGATTTTACCTTTGGTCACCAGAGCTCCTGGGCAGGGAAATAGTCTTCTCCAATCTCTGCTGGGCAGGAATTGCATCTCCCTCCCAGCGATGTCCCTCGCGAACAAGCAGTCCCCATAGAAGACCCTAAATCCTACTCACGTGCCAAACAACACAATGACTCCAGCAAAGCCATGTCTTCTTCACCTGCAAGTGCATTTCTGGCCCTGCCTACAGTTCACCCGTAGGGCCACAGGCTTTGCTGAGTCTGAGCTGACTCCCCTGGGGCATAGCAGAGCATCTGAGGACATGATAGACCCACACGATCCGCGTTTGTCTTTTTTATGGAGTTGAGAGTTCCTCTTTCTCCTCATCCCAAATCTAAGCGTTGAAACAAAGGATTAAGACACAAATCTGTACCTCGGGGTCATTTCCACCCTGCAGCCACTTTCGTGCATGACCGCGGCAAAGTCCCGTAGCCTCCTGTCCTGTCCCTCTGGGTTTCCCAGCGGTACCTGTGGGATGACAGCACTGCTCGTCTCAGAGGAGCGCTGGAAAGATAAACGTGGTGATGCATCCAGCAACGGTGGGAAGGGAAGCAGATAAGCACCCGAGCTGGAGAATATAGGCACAGGAATTATCTGAAGGCAGAAAAGGGATTATCGCTCTGGAATGAGTTCGTCTCTGCTGAACAGGGGAATATTTGACACCATAAAAGTCTCTCCTTGCTGCACCCTCCGCCCCGCTGCCAACACATACACAGTCTGTGCATCCGCTCGAGAGCCTCTCCCTGAATGTTCACCCCCAACTGACTTTCGGCTAATTTGGGCACTTGGAAATAAAGCCACCAGGTGAGCCTCAGACGGGGTGTGACTTCTTCAAGATGAAACTCATCTTTGAAATTGCAGCAGGGGTTCAGCCATCCTTTAGAGCTGCTCCTGCAGCTTCTACTTCCAGTGCCATTCACAGCCAGGCAATCTCTTCGTTAGCCAGGGCATTTAATGAATTACACGTACACCTTGTGGCTCCTGGGCACCTCACGCCCGTTGTAAAACCCAGACACTGGAAGGGGGTACAGTTCCCAACCGGTGCAAAGGCGGTCCAAGACATGCGCCTGTGAAACCAGAGACCAGAGCAATTCATCCTGACAACACCAACACAACCAAACACATCTTTGGCAGAATGACCCATTTCTTCTCCTCGATGTGCACAGGCGGCCAAGGCTGGTGGCGGTTGTAAAGCAGGTAGCCCCCAGTAGCTGAGCTAGCCGGCGTGGCCATGAGAAGGGCTCGCCCGTAGAGCAATGTTACATGGGCTTCTCCCAGCTCCCTTCACCCAGGGAAAGGGTAGGAAACCTCCCAAAGAAAGGCAACCGGGCTGCCTTTACCACCACGAAAGAAGCCTTGCTATGAAACTCCATAAAGGGCCAAGAACTTGCTCTTCATCTCCTCTCCCTCTCTCCCCCTCTCTTGCCTTCTCCCACCTCAGAAAGTAATCTCATCCTTTCGTCACATATTATTGAAATCCCAGCTCTTAAAAAAAAAACTCTCATTTTTTGCCCAGACTGAGAGCATGTCATTCGGAAGTGATGTGCAAGGCAGGAGATAACCAGGTAGAACTCAGCGATTCGCCACAGAAAATGGCTCCATGTATGGTTGTAATGCTATCAGAGTCTGTCCCTCAATAGCTCTTTACCGCTCCCGAGCTCAGAATCTGCTGATTCAAGAACTTTGCCTGCGCGGGTGGAGGAGGAGGGGATAGGGCTGGGGGGGGAGATGGGGAGGTATATAAAAATAGAGCCTTTGCGGTCCGGACGGAAGGCATAATAATGCAAAGGCTCTGCTTTCTTCCCTTTTCTAATTTTTTTTTTTTTTTTTTGGTGATGCGGGAGAAGCAGCACACGGTCCCCCACCCTGCGCGCTCTCTCGTTCTGTGTCCTCATTTCATGCTTTAGTTGTGCTGATTGGGAGGGCTGAATCCCCTCGGCTCGCCGCTTAGTGCAAAACAGTTGCGCTCCCGTCTGGAATGGAGAGAGGTTAGAGGCTAACTCCGTGCAGACAGGGGATTTTGCCGAGGCAAATGGGGTCTCCGAGGGGATGCAGCCGCGTGAGTCCTCGGACCGGGAGGTCTCCCATCACCGAGGAGTTGGGAGAGAAACGTCCCACACAGTTCTCGTTGAACCAGAAATATTGCGCCTGTGCATGAGAAGCAGAAGGTGCCTCTCTCTGTTCATCAGCCTTTCTCTCAGGTGTGGTGGTGCACAAATCTTTTGAGCGTACGCAGAGAAGGAAATAAACCCCGGGTTTAAACAGCCAAGTGGGTAGGAGGCGGGTCGGAGATAGACAAGTTGGGGCCCCACCAGCGGCTCTGGCAAATTCCTGGGCTTCAGCCCTGACTTCTTTTAACTTTGGATGCGAGTCAGGGCAACCAAAGCAATTTGGATGGCTTCGTAAATCAGTGCATCAAAGTATGAAGCCATGCTTTTTGTAGATCAGGGGACCTGTGGCGTAGGAAACTTGGCGTAACTGCGTAGCCACTGTTCGGTAGCAGTAGATGTGGTGCAGTCACCTTCCAAGTAGAGGATTCATCGTTTTGGCAGCGGGCTGTTACTTTGCACCACGGAGCCATCAGTGGGAAATCACTGCAGGCTTCTGCCATCCAGTCCCCATGTAGGTCCCGGTCTGGATGGACCAGCGATGCTGGCCAGCCATCTCGGCGGTCTGCCGACCTCCCACCTGAGCTCCCACGCGTGCTACCATGCCACTGGTGTTTGACCACCAAATGAACCAACTTGACTGTCTCCCGGTTGAAGAAAGAGTGAATGACGGATCAGAAAAGCCTTTTCCCTCTCTGACAGATCCCATGCTGGGTGATTTTTTACGGACTGCGTGATCGCAGGGCCAGGCGGCTGCTTGAGGGTTTGCTCGATGTCCTTTGCACCCACGTATCCACCATCACCCCGCGTAGCTGGGGGATTTCACCCCCATCCGCCCTTCCCACCCAAGGTGAACCGGCAGCCAGACTTGGTCTTAAGTTTCCTGTCAATTTTCTAGTTCTCATAAATTTAGGAGCCGTCAGCAAAGTAAAGGAGGATCACAATACCATACATGGAGAACTGCATAATCTTGAAGACGAGAGTAAAGGAAATGGGATGAAATTTAAGACTACTAAATGCAAGGTCATGCACTTGGGGATTAACAAGAAATTCTGCTCTAAACTGGGAGCTCATCAGTTGGAAACGAGAGAGGAGCAGAAAGATGTGAGTGTATTAGTTAACCAGAGGATGTCTACGAGCCACCAATGAGTTGTACTATGAAAATGCAAGGGTCCCAGCCTCTTGCAGGTGAAGTGTTCCCAGTTCAGACCAGTGGTGTCCTGTATGGCGTGAGTAAGATTTCATCTGGGTACTTCTCTGCGTGGAAGTGTTTGTCCAACCCACAGGGAAGAAGCTGGAGAATGGGCAGGGGAGCAGAGAGGTGGTGTTAAGAAAGGGTCTCAACAGCCCTTGGTTCGTCTAACAAATAACTTCTTGAACTGCGTGAGAAAAAAAAAAAAATGAATGCTTTTTCTTGGGGGCAAACGGAAGGGCTGAAAGAGACTTGGTGCCAGAGCAAATGAAAATAGCATGGAGCAGTGTATTTTGGAAATGACAAATATATTTGTAGTATCAAAGCAGGGAAACTGTGGAACGCAACCCACTCTGCCTGTTTCCAATGAGGGAGATGCACCTCCACATGTCCACTCAGTACCTGTGAGGGTATTTTCATAATTGCATTGCTTTTTTACCTCTTTCCAATGAGGTTAAAACATCAGTTGAGGGCATACGGAGGATTTTTTTTTTAGGCTGTAGCAAAGCCTTTTGCCACGTGGTCGTGCACACGCATGCACACACCCCTGTCATGGGCTGCCACCTTCCCCCCATCAGCCTGGATGAGTGTCCCAAGTCTCTGGGGACTTCGCATCCCACGGCACTTCGCACACTCTGCAGCTGCCTTTCTCAAGGTGCCGTGGGGGATTTAGTGCAAGGGCCTTGGAATAAAACGCACTCTGGGAACAGGTTTATACTCTGTATTTACTGACACAGGAGCAATGTTTCAAGCTGTGCTAAGGGGGTTTTGTCATCCTCTTTAGTAGTTCTCACTACATAAAGCATTGCCTTTCCCCTCGCTGCCCTTTTGAATTGCTTTTCCCGAACACATCCCTTTTGGTATCTCCCAAGCTTGTTCAAAACCTTACCAGGCGTTTCCTACACTGCTTTGGCCAATTCCTTGTTTTAACCAGTTTCCCAAATGTGGTGGGTAGCACTTGCCCCTCAGCAGCCCTATCACAACCTCCACCAGTTTGAGGGTGTTGCAACTTCTGGCTGGTCAACGCAGAGGGTTTTGAGCCTGCGATCAGCCATGAGGACAAGCTGGGAGGGAAGAAAGGCCAAATGACAGCAGCGTCACATTTTCTTTCATCATCATGATATTAGTTACATGTACAAGCCATGGTTCATGGTCACTGTTCAGCCAGGACGGAGCAGCAGCATCCAACCCCAAACCTCCCACGTGCTCCTTTGGACCTGCCGGGGAGGGGTCCCCAGGCCACAGCATCGAGGTCCCAAATTGAGGTCAAAGAGCTGCCCAGGTTGAGTCTGAAGCCCAAAACAATGGCCTTCTGGACTCCGTCTCAAGCGGTGCCCTCTTAAGTGACTTCAGCTAGTTGTCTCCCTTTTTTCACAGACGAAAAAGTCCTGCCAAGAAGAAAGTCTTCAGGGCCTGCTCACATTCCAGCAACACTCCGGCCTCCAGAAGTCTTTTTCACGGCACACAATATGGCATTGTGATTAGATATAAACTGAAAGTGTATTTCCTGCCCTTCAGTAATTACACTGGCTTATGGGAGCTTTATTCAGCATGAAGCTTTATTATTCTGCAGAATGAAATTCTGTATAATTTTCCTCTCCTCCAATGCGCAGATGAAAAATCATATTTTGGTCCGAGTTGGGAAGAAAGGCTCAGTTATCACTTGAGAGCGTGGTGTTATTTTCCCCCGGAATTAAAAAATCCATCTGGGTGTACGACCCCGTTCACCCTCCTGCCTCTCCATTCAGCCTTTTGTATGCATATGAACCTTATCAATTTCCACCGCTGCAGAAAGGTGAACCAAAACAGCGTGCCTCCCCCAGTCCTCCTCGCTCTAATGGAAACGCGTGAGCTGGAGCAATAAACGCCTGTAAAACCCTCCTGCTCCGCTAAGAAGGGGAGGAAGGTACAGATGGAAAGCCTGGTTTGTGGATGTCGCCCATCAGCAAGGGTACCAGCATCAGCGCAATCCCGTTGTCAGAACAGCCTGGGATGCGGGGACAGGACCTGATTTATACAAAAGTCTAGCTTCAAGCGAGGCTTAACTCCGAAAACGATGAAAACCAACTAAAACCAGCTTCATCCAGCTTTACTGGCTAAGCTCTTGGTCACCAATGGTGGGAGTCCCTCGTGCAGGCACAGCCCAACTCGCTCTCATCTCACACCAACCCGTTGCTTAGCAAGACACAGCAGGTGCTTTCTTCCTGGCATCTCTTCCTCCAAGAGAGGACTTGGAAAGGCAGACTCTGCTTGGTTTTTTTCTTTAAATTGAGATGTTTTGCCAGCAATTGCCTCTCCTGCTGTTGCAGTTGTCCCTTGAGGTTGGACATTCAAGGCCAGGTTGGACGGGGCTTGGAGCAACCTGGGCTGGTGGAAGGTGTCCCTGCCTATGGCAGGGGGGTTGGAACTAGATGATCTTTAAGGTCCCTTCCAACCTAAATCATTCTATGATTCTTTCAGGTTAGCTGCCAGGCTGCACGCATTGGCGGGTGCACTGATGGGTAGTCCCATGGCCATAGACCCTCATGTCTGCCTGTATGATGAACTGGGAAGCAGTCTCTACACTTCGGGTACTCAGTGATGCTGCTACAGCTCTTCATACTACTGCTACCATTATTGGAAGTAATGAAAGGTGATGCTTCCTTTAATAGCAAGAGCTTTTCTCATAGTAGTGGTCATGAAAATTAGCCCGGGAAGAGAATTCACCTGACTAAATTTTGCTGCCTAAATGGGGCATCTGCGCTGAGCAAGTTACGTGGGATGAATCCCTGTGTGCCCATCTCAGGATGGGATAAGTCGAACATTTCCTCGCTGACTTTTCCTTGCCGTTTGACGGAGATGGGCTGCTGCAAATTGCAAGCGAAGACTGGCAGAGGCAGTTACGGCAGGGCAAGGAGACGGAAAAGTACAAGCACAATATAAAATATTGGTGGTGTATTGGGAATGCTTGGTGGGAGCCCCACAGCAGCACAGTGACCCCTGGAAGCTGCGTCTGCCCTGGGGTCACTCAGAAAACAGTTCCTATCAGCGTGTCTGAAATACCAAGGAAGGGCAGAGGTGTTCCCCAGCACCTCGGTCCGTGTTACTTGTGCAAGTGCAGTGGTGAGATCCTTCAACTGGGGATCTTGTGTACCAGTCGTGGCCCAAAGCAGAGTAGAAGACAGCCCCTGTCCTGTATTACTTCCACGTTCAAATAAAACATTTACCAGCGACAGGCGTCCCAGCTCTCCAGTCTCCACCATGCTTATGCAGATGCTCAATCCATTTCTCTACAAATAATCTTAAAAGTCCCCAACGGTTACCTGCTGTGACCCTGGCCAGCCCCCTGTCCTGTCTGCATTTCAGTTGCTTTTAAACAACTACTTCTGCCCAAGTAAATCAAAGGAATTGAGCTCCTGTTTGTTGTTGTTTTCCAGTTGGTGCACCTCACTCCAAAGCCAAAAAGCCTTGGAGAAGGCTGGGGCAAGCACCTCCTGTCCACCACCTTCCTCTGACCTGAATTTACCATGACTGTTGGTACGTCTAATCTTTGTGCATTTCCCCTTGAGAAGCTTAGATGTAATAACATCTGCTCCCCTCGCACCAGTTTGTACTGGATGCAACCGCGTTGAGGTGACCAATGCATTTCTATCCCGTGACGATATAAACGCACCTGCACCGAGAAGGCGGGCTGGGTTTGGAGGGTCTTTGGAGGTCTGGATAAGCTTTATGTTAGATGGACACTGCCTTCAAGATACTTCCTTTGCCACGTATTTGATGGACGTGACTCCAACAATACTGAAAGAAAACGGGTGCAGCTGGAACGTCACCAGTGGTACCAGGAGACACTGGACTGGATGTGGCAGGGTGGGCAGTTCCGGAGCACAATAACTAGCGTTAATATTCGTGCTTGGGGCCCAGGGAAATGCATCAATTAAGGGGAAAAAGGGGGATAATGGATGGTGGAAAGAGGTCCCCGGTTTTGTTTGCTGCCCACTGCCCCATTAGCTGGGCGGGGGGGGAGGGGAGGGCAGGCCATTTAGCAGGTCAGCGGCAAGCAGCGCTATCAGATGCCATGCCGAGCTAATTCCTAATTGGGGCAGTGTTTGTCAACACTGACAGAGCCTTAATACACTGTAATCGCCGGAGCCACAAGCTCCGATAGAGATCTTAATCTCGGCGCTCCGACCCTTTCACACTGCGCCGCACCGAGCGCGGCGCGTCTGCTCCTTCCCCCGGCCCTCACCAGGAGCTGGGCTCTGCGCACCGAGAGGGTTCGAAAATAGCCCCTTCTTTTTCTTAAGAACTGAAGAAAGGAGAGGAGGTGAGAGGCAGCTGATGAGGGGGAAAAGAAAAAAAAAAAAAAAGCAAAGGAAAAAAAAAAAAAAGCAGCATTGTGCTGTTGGGGGACTTCTTCAGAGATTCCGCAGTTGAAACTTCCTCAGTCAGCGAACAGTGTCTGTTCCCCAGGCTGAACATCTGCCTCCGAAAATAGAGGCACAACACCTCACCAGCTGTTTTGGGATCACCTTGGCTCCTTGTGTATTCCTTCCCACTCTCTGACGCAGCCTTACTGGAAAAGCTTCTCTCCACCTTTCCAGATTTCTCTCCTCCCAAAAGCTGTAGGAGGCAACTTTATAGATGGGTGACTCAAGTGCGGAGCAAGGATGAGCTTTGAGATAGGTCAACTTCAAGGTCTGTGGTTGAATCCAGTCTTCCAAGTTCAAGAATCTCTTCTCACACAGGAGGGGGACATATCCATTGAGGACTTTAGGGTTTTTTTGCCCACAGGTGGTGATGAAGGGTTTTGCACTAAGGCAGGAGCAACGAGCACCAATAAAGTGGTCACGCATCCTGCTTTTGCTGGGACAAGTCTGAAGTCCCATCCGCTGCCTTTTGGCGCTCCAAATTTATTTCAGGATGCACAGAACGATCTCATATTTCATCAGTAAAAATACGCCTGGTTTTCTTCTTGAATAACTGCAAACTGGTCTTTGTGGGACATCACTAAACTGACCTTCTGTGGACTCAACAGGAGAAAAATAAACAGCTCTTCTCCAACTTGTGCTGCTTCCTTGTAGCTGACCTAAAGCACGTTTGGATATTAGGACACAGGTAAAACCCTTTCATTTTGCAGCATGTCACCTCTTCCGATTGGGAAGACCGATGGGTCTGTGGGTGCAGGGATACCTCTCCACACAAAAAAATTTCACATTGCCTTCAGAGGAAACCAGCAGACGTGTCCTAATTTCAGACAGGAATCGCTGAGACATCTTGGAAGGAGGAAGAGTCCAAAAGGCTCCTCGCTCCTCTGACCCCAAAAAAACGTCCTGGCTTGTCTCATAGCTTTAAGTATCGGGGACATCACGTTTAGCAAACCCGCTGCAGAAGTATTACTTGTCTTCTCCTCAGTCATTATCCCGGGCTGCCGTTTGGTGCCCGCTGTGTCCACGTTCCTCTTGGCAGGATGCAGAAGCGAAAAAAAAAACCAAAACCAACCCAACATCAACAACAACAACAAAAAAAGACACCCAGGTGCCTCTGCCTTGCACGGATTTATGAAGAGGTAAGGAAATGCATTTTCCACGTCCATGAATTCTCGCCGTGACCACGCGAGGCCACGGCTGTCCTTGTGCATAAACAACACGCCGAAGTGAGTTATTACCGAACGGAAAGACCACAGCTCCACGCCGGAGGGTGCTTTTGTCTCGCCTTTCGGCGCCAGCTCCAGAAGCCTCTCAGCCAAGCCTCCTCGTGGCATGTGCTACGCTTACCTGTGATTTATTGACGATAATCACGGGGCGAGCCATTTGTAATCGAACGTACAACAAAGACGTTCTCGTGCTGAGAGGGAGTGATAACGCACCATTTAGTAATTTTTGTGCAGTCAGTAATTTGGAGAATGAATGATAATTTCCCAAAGTGAAAATCTGCAATGACAACCCTTAGCGCTATTCACCTCGTGAATAAAGATACCTTCCTCTCCATGTCTTGTGATAAATTCCTTTTATTAGGGCCACTTATGTGGGACTTTATCTTAATCGTCTTAAGTGTGGGGCAGTCTCTGTGGTGAGGTTGGGTCGTTTTTCATTACAACCTCAAACACGCTCTGTGAAGTAAATAAATACCAGTCAGCGATATGAAAACAGTCATTTAAATGAAATGGGCTTTGCTCGCACAATATTCTCGCTCACTGCAGACAGCACAACAGGGGATGCTGAGGAGCGGGGGTCATCTTTGACATCCGCCTAAGTAAGATGGCCTGTCCGATGGGAAAATTGGATACTTTTCACCATCGCAACGTTGAGCAATGTCAATGCACCACCCTGCTACAACACGCGCTTTCCCCATGCCAACAGTATTATTTAAGCCAGCAAGGGAATGCGGATCCTGTGGCTTTTGGGTTTTCGAGCAGAAACGCTGCATGAAAAGCCAAGGTGATTTCAGCAGGAGCTCTGCTTGATGACCCTCTGCTTTATGGAGCCTCTGTTCAAAACCGAGGGATGAGGTGCTGGTTGGTTTTAAGTTAAAACGATGTTCCTCTCCACGTCGCTGGTGCAAATCCAGGCTGGGAGCTGCCGTCCAACGGTGAGACGGGTGAGCAGCTTTCGTCTCCATTTCTAAGCTTCTTGCTTGCTTCTTGGGCATCATTGTCAGAGCTGGCAGAGGGGCTGGTCCTGGAGGCTAGGTGGTCCTCTCCTCTGTTTTACATCTGAAACATGAACCACACAACATCTCCGCAGAAGCCACCCTCGTGTTTGAAGGAGAAAGCTGTCCCCTCCACCGCCAACACAGTTCATCAGCTTCATCCTCCTCAGCACTGTCCTAAGTTTGGGTAAAACTCTGCACGGGGCAAAAAACACGGGGTGTATTTTTCTAAAGGCGACCGGAGGGCAGACAGGGCCCGGGTTATGGTCTCCACTGGTATTGCCAGCGTGGACAGGGATTTGATTTCTATGCTGCTGATAGCATCTCCATAACAAGCTGCGGTGACTATAGCCCAGCAGAAGCCACCACGGGGGATAAAAAGTGTCGAAGGTGAGGGCACGACACAGTCTGCCAACCCCACTCCCAAAGAGTTTGGGGTTTGGTCACCTACCTAAGGCCAAATGTGGGCTGTTTGCTGAAATTGTTGCCTGCGGCGTCTGGGTACATGCCGTCTTCGCCTGGCTGCGAGCACACAGCTCCCCGCTCCTCTCTTTCCTCTCCTCGTTGCAGCTGTGATTTAATTCCAGACAGGCAGCAAAGTTTGGAAACATGCAGATCATTCCTGTTCTATCTTAATCATCCTCACCGGGGGAAATAGAAGAGGAGAGCTTTTTAAAACACTTGGATAAAATGAGCTGAAACGATGAAGTGCATTAAGAACAGGAAAATCTAAATGAGGTGGAAATAACGTCTTAATTGGAAGGACACATTTTAATCTTCTCTCTCTCCTGCGCTTACACGAACACACATACACACACGCACGATACTAACGCAGGAGAGTAAGGCATAAACTGGGAGACGGTCTTGGCACAACGATGGCAGTGCCACCTGATCGGACACCGCTCAGTCGTCACCAGCTCTGCCCATCACACTTCCCACCTCCCCGCACCGAGGTCTTAAAGCCAACGGCCATCGCGGCAGAAACCTGCCACCAACAACACAGCATTGCCAGCTGCTCCCATTATGAGATGGGAAGTGCCCATCTCATGACGTTGATCGTAGATGATACCTCTTACCAGCAAAGTTACGCAGCCAGGGTCGGATTCAGCTAGGTGTCTACGTGAGGTAGGTACCTCACGTAGGAGGTATGGTCAATAACTGGTGGAGTCCATAGAATCATAGAATGGTTTAGCTTGGAAGGGACCTTGAAGATCATCAAGTTCCAACCCGCCTGCCATGAAGGTGCTTGGTTGAGCACACACATTGAGGTGTGCTCACTTGTGAATTCGTGACCCCGAGGAGCGTCAGAGCTCAGATGAACCCTCCAGTGAGAACCAAAGATGGAGACTAGTCCACTCTGCAACACGTAGCCTGCTAGGATGGTCGTACAGCTAGAGCGTACCCTGGCACGCTCACCCAGCAACTGAGCAAGCCCGTGACCGACTGACTTTTGGTACTCCATCGCTCAAGTTCATGATACAAAAGGGCTTTCCCCTCCGTCCTTATTCGTTATACGGCAAAAGGCAGTTTCTAAACGGTGAATTCATGATGCTGCCAAATAGGTCCCAGTCGTCATCTGCGGATAGGGTTGGGCTTTTTGACCTGATCAGAAAAGGGATCCTTTACACTGAAAAGGTATCAAAGATGATGTGTGACTCTCTCCATTGATCTGCAAAGAGGCAGGTCAGCGGGTGAATTTGGGATTTTAATTTTATGAATCATCTTTTGAACCGTCCTCATTGTAGTGCTTGATAGAGTCTGTTTCTCTCTTGATCTCTGCTGATTATATATTTTCTTCTAAATGGTATCTCTCATTTCTAATATGCTACTATTATTCAAAGTGATTAATTGAAGTCTGTATCTGTATCTGGATATCAGCTTTAACCATATATGTGCCATACTGAAGTCACACTGTTGATCTCTACTTCCTGAGGCACAGGGCATCCCCAAACACCGTATGTTTGATGTTATACTGATATTATGCGTGTTATATTTCCATGACAGACAATGCAATAAGAGACAAAACCCACGCAGATGTAATGCCGCTGGCTCCTGGAGATCATTCCCATCATTCCCGACTCAAGGCCACTCCTAACACAGTTTTACGAGTCGGAGCTTTCCCATTCACCGCTGCTCAGCCCAGTGCTTGTTGCTCCGTATCTCTGGCCGGTCTTCCGGGGGACAGCAGGTGGGTACAGTCCCATCACCGTACTGAAGTATGAAACCTGGTTGAGCTGCTCATCTCTTTTCTCTGGAAGGTACCCACACAGGTTTTTTTCACTCTTGTCATTTAAGATGCCTCTCAGTCACTGAGGTGATCATCTGACCTTCTTCTGGATCTGCTACAGAACTATTCGAGAAAGAAGCGGCAGAAGAGTCATTTACAGCCTTTTCTGGGGAAAAAGCAGCTTCAAGTTGTTATAACTTCCTTTAGTTTAGTTTAGGTTGTGAGGGAGGATGAACAAAGACCGGTGGTACAAAACCACGCGTGGATGTGACGGAGAAGCGCGCTACCAACGATGGGCTCTTCAGGCCTGGAAGAGGACGCCAGCACGAGGGAGGAATGAAGCTGCTGCCTGCCCGGGTTGGAGGGGTGGGCTCGACACCTCTTCTCTGATGGGAGCTGGCTGCTCCGTCCGCCGAACGCTCTGCTCTGCTTCTAATGATGTAAATTCCTAAAAGAATCGCCTACAAAAATAAATATTGAAGGTGCAATTTGCTCCCCTCTGATCCTTGGAAATGCAAATATGATGGCTCCATGAGCAGGGCGAAAGAGACCACCTGGGTATCCCCTTTGGGTAAGACTGCTGGAGGACGCTACGGCATCAGAAGGTGATCCTAATACTGCTCTGGTGATGATTTGAAAGAGGGCGGTGGGGACCTGCAGCTCGCTGGGAATGGCAGCCAGGAGCGGGCTGCTGTCATCTTGCCCCGTACCGCGACCTCCTGCCTACGCGTGGAGATGCTGCTCGAGGTGGACACGCCAGGGCTCTCTCCCCACGCTCTGCCTGCCAGAGACACCTCAGCCCTCATTCCTTGGGTGGCCGAGATCAGCCCCTGTGCAGACCAGGATGCTTGGGCCATCCTGGGGCTCAAATCGCAATTAAAGGAACGGCAATTAAAGAGCGGCGCGGCGCGAGGAGTGGCGAGGAGGTGGCGGCAGCATGCCTGAGCCATCTTCTGTCGGCAAAGTGCTGAGACAACAAACTTAACCTCTCTGTCCACGGCGCGCCTATCAGCCGTGGTTATTAAATCCCACAAAAGGAAGAAGAGGAGAAGTGAATAGGGTTGAAAGAAAAAGCACTTTCCCCATTTGGATTACCTCCTACAGAACAGGACCTGCCAGTGAAAGGCGGAGAGTGTAATTGCTGGCCTGAAAGAGAGGGGAAAAAAAAAAAAAAAAAAAAAAAAGAGGAAAAAAACTATAAAAGGAAAGAAAGAAAGAAGGAAAGGGGGAAAAATTGATAATGAACAATTTATCCTCTGAGCTAACAGTTAATTAATTCTGAAAATATCTGTCAGGCTAATGGGGGGGGGGGGCTGTGCCACTGAACACAATTAGTAAAATAATAATAACAAAAAAGGGGAAGAAAAAAAAAAAAGAAGAAGAAGAAAAGATTTTTTTAAGGTGTTGCTATCTTCTTAGAGACCAGGCCCTTGGCTTCCCAATGTCATTCTCAACACAATTTTTTTTTTTCTTCTCTCCCTTCGTCTCTTTTCAGAAATTGTTCTCATGAATGATTTATATATGTCTAGTTATCTGGAGTGATTTCTATGGACCCGGGCGCATTGCTGCATAATTGTTAATTTTAATGCCATAATAGCTTCAGATGGAGGAAGAGATTAGGCGTTTATTGCACAATTAAATGAAACATACTTGAGAATCACAAAAGGTTCCGTAATTATTTCAGACCATTAATAAAATGGGCATTAAATTATATGGGACACAAAAGGGAAAGGAAATAGATTTTCATTACAGCAATAGAAGCCGAGAGTAGTAATAGATCCTTGTTGAATTCTCTTTCTCTCTCTCTCTCTCTGAAATTAATTGTTGCCCGGCTTATTTCAAAGCAAAATAAAAGAGAAATAAAGTGTGTTAAAGAACCTCTGATGAAAGGGCTTTGTTTGATAAGGACAATAGCCAGTGATACACTCTGGGAAAAAAAAAAAAAAAAGAAGGGGGGGGAAAAAAAAAAGAGGAAGATTTGATTTTGGCTTCCTGCCCTCAGCCCTGAAGGAGGAAGGGGGGCTTGGTGCGCACACATGAGGGCTTCGCCTCCCGTTTCCAACACCATGGGGCTCCCATAGATGGGAGGGACCCGGAAAGTTCCCCCATCCATTCCCAAGTGGCCCCGGCGATGGGGCGAGCCGTGGTTTTGACACCAGGGGCAGAAGACGCGGCCAACTGGCAGAAATGCCGGTGACGCCCCCGCAGAGGGATCCCATGTGGCTTGTTCGTAAGACCCCGCGTGATCGGTTTGCCTTGGATGGAAGATGTAGGGCGGACCGTGGAGAAGGAAGCTGTGACTGGAGGTTCCCCACAGCATCCAGCCCCACCACAGCGCAGAGAGTTGGTCTTCTGCCCAACCCTTGGGGACTCCAGCGGGGACGAGGCGAGGGGGCTGGGTGAAGAAGAGCTCCCATTTGCCCATGGCAAAGACAGCCCAGAGCAGTCCGGACCTGAAAGCCATCAAAACCTCACCTTTTGGCTCGGGAAGGTCCAAACACAGGACCCACCTGAAAAGCGGGTCACCTCCAGCGTCACGAGAGCCCAGGTATCAGCACAAACAGCCCTCCGTGTAAGCTCTGATCTGCGGCTCTTTATTCCAACGGGAATTATTTCCGATGACAAAACGAGGGGACACAGAGCAATAGTTTACCCCCTCCGAGAAATGAGGGACATCCCTAAAAATACGGTGCCGGGGAGCGGGGAGAGGGGTCAGAAGTCCACCGGGGCACGTTTTCAGGGGGTACTCGGGATTTCTGGGAGTAAAAAGCGACACCTCTTAGCAGTTATAGAAGTCCATGGATGTAGGTTATTTAGGCAGTTTTGAAAATCCCACGCTGCTTTCAGGCTCCTCGATGTAGTTGAAAATACACCCTTGATCCGAGCAGAGTTTGTACTGATCTGAGCGACCGGCATCACAATTAAGAGCGAAAGAGGTCGAAAGAGGGTCATTTGGAGCTAATGGAAAGCTCATCTTCCAGACTACCAGCCTGACTTCGCTGTCCTTAAACTCCTCTGAAAAGCCTAAACGAAAGAAAATACTTCTAAACCATCTCTCGGCGCTCGGTCTGTGAAATGGGGTGTGCGTGGCCAGCGCCTGGCACAGCTCGCTCTGGGTGCCGCAGAGGTTTTCAAGAAGATCCTTTTATCATAGGGGGGAGAAAAAGGGAAAAAAGAAAAGAAAAAAGAAAAAGAAAAAGAAGGGATATAGAATAGAATAGAATAGAATAGAATAGAATAGAATAGAATAGAATAGAATAGAATAGAATAGAAATAAAATACAATAATATAAAATAAATAAAATAAAATAAAATAAAATAAAATAAAATAAAATAAAATAAAATAAAATAAAATAAAATAGTCTTTGCAAAGCAAAGTTTACCAAACCCAAACACTATGCCTGTGGAACCAGCTCCTACATCACCCCCGATTGAATTTGCCCTGCAGGCAGGTAGGGAAGCTGTCCATCCCTGGGTGCCGGAATTCCAGCAGGATCAGAAAGAAGGAGCGCCCCAATGCAGGAATAACCACCCAAGGAAGCAAAGATGCTCTTCCTGGAGCACAACTGCACTTGAAAATTTAGCTCAGCTGATGCAGATTAGACGCAGGGCGGATATTTTTAGGCGCTGCGCAGTGTTTTACTTTGCGGCTGCACTCGGGACCTGCCCCCCCGTTCCCACCGGCATCGGGAAGAAGCGATCCCTCGATGGCAAGGCGGTGGATCCCTCGATGGATATGGGCGGTGGGAAGCTGGTGGCAGAGCTGCTGCTGAGAAAACAGGGTTTTTTAACAGCAGACGTGCGTTGAGGGCAGGGGCTGAGCTCCTGCCTTCTTCAGGAGGGAAGGGAAAGAGGCAGGAGGGATAACGGGGACCCCCAGCCACCTCTGTGCCGCTGTATCTGGGGGGGCTTTAGGGAAACGAGGAAGATATTTCTGCTGTCGCTGTGCCTGGGTGGGACTCTCCCTGCCATTCCGGCACGCCGTCCCCGCTGCAGAGAGCGGGGAAGGTGGGACAAGGGACAGCATCCCCCCCCAAACCTTCCCAGTCTTCTTTCCCAGCGCAGATACCACCAGGTGTCCAGCACCGCGCTGAGCACCTGAAGCTCGGGTGATGGGATTAGGCCTGAAGAGGAGACCGCCAGAAAAGGAGTTTGACACGGAGACACTTAAGGAGAAATTGGGAAAAAAAAGAAAAATATTTTGCCAAAAAAAAAAAAAAGTGGGGGGGTATAAAGGGGAATGCTCACCACCCACGGGGGGGGGGGGGGAGGGAGGAGGAGCAAATCGGAGCCCAAGCAGCAAAAAATGAAGTTAAATAGCTGTAGACGGCAATAAAGAGGCTGTGGGCTGCTGCGCCAGTGCCCTCTCCTGGGCAGAGGGAGCGATGCTCCGGTCCCGGAGCGCCCCGCGGGGGGGGGAGAAGTGTGTCCGGGGAGGGGGTGATGAGCCTCGGGGAGGCAGCGATAAGCCCCGGGGAGGGGAGCGATGTGTCCGGGGAGGGATTCATGAGCCCCGGAGAGGGAACGATGAGCCCCGAGGGAGGGGACGATGTGTGCGGGGAGGGAGCGGAGCACGTCGGGGAGGGAACGATGAGTCCCGGGAGGGGGAACGATGAGTCCGGGGAGGAGGTGATGAGTCCTGGGGAGGGGGTGATGACCCCCGGGGAGGGAGCGGAGCACGTCGGGGAGGGAACGATGAGCCCCGGGAGGGAGAACGATGAGTCCGGGGAGGAGGTGATGAGTCCTGGGAAGGGGGTGATGACCCCCGGGGAGGGACCAATGAGCCCCGGGGAGGGCACGGAACACACCGGGGAGGGAGCTATAGGTCTCCGGGAGGGAGCTATAGGTCTCCGGGAGGGAGCGGAGCACTCCCCGGCGTAGGGCTGAGGCGCCGGAGCAAACATGCGGTGCCGCCCTTCAGAGAAGCACGAAGCCCTACAGTGATTCGGTACAATAGCAAATAAGAAAAAAACACAAACAAACCCAAAAAAAAAAACAACTTAAGAAGCTAAAGAGAGGCTCGGTCAGGAGCAGGGTGATGGTGGGGAGAAAGTCTGAGGGAGATGAAAGAAGGTCGGCATTAGAGGAAAACAAATAAGGAGATAAAATAAAACATGAACAATACAAAGTATTAGAGTCTCTAAAAAGAACGAGGAAAACAGCCTTAAGTGCAGCATGAGATCAGCCGTGTCACCCAGCTGAAAATAAGTAAGAAGAGGGCTTAAGACGTAGGGCGAGTTTGATTTTAGCATGAGGAAAGTTCTGCTTTTTCCAGCCCAGCGCTTGGAGGGCTCACTCCAGTCAACCCCTCCAAGTGTTCAAGGCCAGGCTGGACGGGGCTTGGAGCAACCTGGGCTGGAGGGAGGTGTCCCTACCCAGGGCAGGGGGGTTGGAACTAGATGGTCTTTAAGGTCCCTTCCAACCTAAACCATTCTAGGATTCTATGACCCACAGGACACCTGGCCAACACAGGCATGGCAAGGTCTTGCCCTCTCCCTGCTGAGGACACTCCTGATGGAGTGGATCACATCACTGAGGGAGAAGAGCAATGCCTTGGCCTCTGCTCTGGGGGCAGCAGGGCCCCTGTCTGTCATCTCCTGGTGCACCAGGGCAGAGGAGTTCCCACTTTGTGCCACTTTGGACTCAGCCATGTGTGTTGGTGTCACACAAGGGCTCTCACCAAACCACCTTTTATAGGTCTTAAGAGGACTATGTGTTCCTCGTGCGTCCAGCTGTATGCAACTTCGGAAACATTGCTGTTGTGTTTTAAGGTGGCGATGGCCGGGGGAAGGAGCTGAAATCCTGGAACTTGATGGAGCCGTGGGACAAAACAGAAGCAGGAGGAGACAGCTAATCCCAGTGGCCACCTTGATGTTGGACCTGAAAGGCAAAGGTGAGGCTAAAGAACAAAAACAAAACCAGTGTCAACTCACTGTGCCTGGAGCTGGGGAAGGAGGAGGCTCAGGGCCAGCAGGAGCTGGGAAGGAACAGCTCTGAGAATGCTCCAGGGCAGGAGACCCTTGGAGAAGACACCAGAGGCATCACAGCACCTGGGAGATCCTTGCTAAATGCAACCTTAGTGCACAGCCTGCGGCTGTCCGTTGGTTGTAGGCAGGTAATACAGGTCATTGGGTACTGCAGAGGGGTCTCCACCAACAAATTTGAGTCTCTTGGATGAGCCGGGGGGCAGCAGGCAGGCAGTTGGAATCTCCCTTGCCCATATAGTGTGTTACGCTTTAAAAATAGGCAGGGTGTTCAAGGCAGACACAAGCAGGAAATATATTGCCTTCTGATATCACCCCATGGGGTCGAGGAAGAGTCCCCAGCCCAGTGCTTCCTCCTAGGAAAACCCAAGCGGGTCCGACAGGCAGCGAAGAACTGCAGCTCTCCTTGGCCACGTTTCCCTGGACAGCCTTCCCCAGCCCTGCCACGGGCTGAAAGCAACAGCGCCAAAGCTGACATTGCCCCGTGCTCCAGCTCTGTCTCGAAGGGGCTGTGGGTCTTGACAAGCCTCATACGGACAACGTGCTTTAGCACCGGCACGGGACGAAGGGATGCAGGAGTGGCGATGAGCGCAGCGATGCATCCCATGATCTCTCCGGGCAGCTCCGCGCTAATCGCTCGGTTCCTCAGATTAGCACTGGGGAAGCCACCACCCAGCAGCTTCACCTGCCCAGGTGGAAAGCCCGGCATACATGGAAAATTCAGGAATTCCTGGATTTGCTCCCATGGCCCAGGAAAATATCTGCTCCCTATGCGCTCTTCCCCCCCATCCCTCAGTTCATTTCGATGGTCATTGTTGAAAACTGTCACCATGTCCTGGTGGCCACAGACCCATCCTGTAGCCATCATACTGGTCAGCACTGCCCATGAGAGCTACTGCCCTCCATGCGCTCCCAGTTTTGCTTAATTCAGGAGCATGTGACAACAGGAGAGATCATCTGCCTTTTATTAAGAGGGGCTAACGAGCACCCTGATTATCAGCATCCTCATTTTGAGCACCAAAATGATGTTGACTCCCCCTAATGTTCCAGATTAGCATCCTAGCTAATCCAAAACTGGCTGCCAGCAACGGGGCCTTTGGAGAGGGGTGTTCATCATGCGCAAATAGGGGAAACGGTGTAGGCAAAAAAAAAAATAAAAGTAAATCAACGTGAACCTCTTGGTTGAAGGGGGCGGCTGATTTGTTTCCAGCTGGAGTCAGCCATGCTCCAACACAAAGGTCACCGTTGGAAAAAACCAACCAACCAAACCAAAAAAACCCCACAAAACAAACCCAAAACAACAACAAAAAAAGGAAAGTGGTGAAGCCAGTGAGGCTGGATTAGAGTTCCCCGGATGGGGGTCAGAGAGGGGAGAGCTTTTAGCAGTGATTTGCGGCTCTCCGAATGAAAGCTTTCGGCTTTTGCTCCACTTCAAAGAAAAGATGCCCAGCCCGAGCGCGGGCCCTCCTCGTCACGCCGGGCGGGCGGGAGCCGTATTAGCATTGCTCACATGTAAGCGGAGGGAGCGGGGGGGGGCTCATGCCTCTCCTCCTTGCAGGGGAGATTTCAAAGGTTTAGCTGCCCGGCTGCCGTTGGCCGTAGTAGCATCTGAGGACCCCAAACCCCCAGGCTCGCTCCCTCCTCCCCCAAAGGCACTGCTGCTGCTCCGGTTTGGGGTGTGTGTCACGGGTTCGGGAAGGGCATGCGTCAGTGGCCACTGGTGCAGGAGCTCAGCAATGGTCAAACTCCAGCCCTGGGACGTGGGTTTTGGTGTCTCCTGCAAGAGGGTGATGCTTCCCTACCATCTGCACCAGCACGGACCCATCCTGTCTTCGGGCTCTTACAGAGTGGAGTCCTGACCTTCTGCATATCTCTCTGGCTTATTCTTCATAGAATCATAGAATGGTTTAGGTTGGAAGGGACCTTAAACATCATCTAGTTCCAACCCCCCTGCCATGCGCAGGGATACCTCCTCTTCTCTTCTCTTCTCTTCTCTTCTCTTCTCTTCTCTTCTCTTCTCTTCTCTTCTCTTCTCTTCTCTTCTCTTCTCTTCTCTTCTCTTCTCTTCTCTTCTCTTCTCTTCTCTTCTCTTCTCTTCTCTTCTCTTCTCTTCTCTTCTCTTCTCTTCTCTTCTCTTCTCTTCTCTTCTCTTCTCTTCTCTTCTCTCTTCCATCCCATCCCATCCCATCCCATCCCATCCCATCCCATCCCATCCCATCCCATCGTATTCTATTCTAGTCTAGTCTAGTCTGTTCCATTCCATTCTTGCAGACTTTTAAGCTCTGGTCATCTATCAGTACATCCCAAAATGTTTCGGGCACCTCCCCGTAGCTCGACACACGGATGCTCCCCTCTAGACTCTGGAGTTTCCTCGCCATTTCCCCGTCCCAGGCGATGTGGATTGGCAGCTCCAGCCTCGGTTGACGTAGGCTGCAAACTGGTCCTTTCACTTCAGTGCCACTGAACTATTTCGGAGCAGCCGGGACCTGCCTGCACCGCTCACCGCCTTTCACAGACACCGGTGGAAGTGGGAGTGCTTTACAAAGGCGGCCGGTGCTGTCAGCCCCGCTGCGTGACGACGACGTTGCTGCCTTATCCGACCAAGAAACTGGAGACCTCCTTCTGCAGACCCCCCCCCCCCCCCAAGCCCTTCTCCAGCCCTCCGGCAAGCCCCGGGCTTGCCCCCCGCCTGCCTCCGGGTGCTCCGGCAGCTGCCCCCCATCTCCTCCCCACCCATAGCCCGCAGCTAAAATACCTGCTGCTGCCTCTCTCCCCTCCTATAACCTCCCAGAGGGAGAGAGCAGGGTAGTAACACTCCCCTTTAAAGAGCTCCTGCCTGTTTTTTTAATTTTCTTTTATTTCAGTTGCGATGCTAAAATGTTGCCGGCACAGCAGCACTCGGGTGTTTTAGAGCATTTATTCTCCTCAACGCTAACTTAAAGTAGAAAAAATGCCGCTATCCCCACCACGTTTCATCCTAATTTGAGTTTGTAGCATTCCTGTTTTCTCTGCCTTTCCCCCTTATTTTGAAGCACGATTACAAAACGTGGAATAAACCTTTTTGTTTCTTTTTTTTTTTTTTTTTTTCAAATGGAAAATTTCCAGAGGAGAAACATTGCTGCTTTGCAAGGGAAACAGAAGATGCATTCGCATCCTTGAAATTTCCTGCATTAGAATAAAGAGCCTTTCCGAGGGAACAGGGCTCGAAACACAAATATTGTGCAACAGCGACAAAAAAAAAAAAAAAATACAGAAAGGGGCAGCGTTTTTGCAAACCTTTATTTTTGCGCTCCTGCCTTAGAAATCAGGCAAAGTTTTTAGAATTAAAAAAAAAAAGAAAAGAAAAAAAAAAACAAAACCATCCAGGCTGCAATTTTAGTGTCAGTCCAGGGCTAAAAATATAAACCCCAGGTTTTGGAGGAAGGCCAAACGTATTGGAAGCCGCTCTGCCTGGCTTCACTACGGCCAAGGAGATAATAAGCCTTTGGGTAGGAGCCACTGGGATGACCCGGCAGGAGAAACCTGCCCAGATGTCCTTTTGTGGCACACAGGCTCCGCTTGTCCTCTCCGGCCAGTGCAGAGGGATCAGACCTTGGGAGCTGGGCTGCTGCCGGGAGGGAGCGATCCATGCATGAGAATGTGCCGGGAGGCCGTATCCTCATCCCACGTTATTTCTGGACCATTTGATCCTGAGATCCTGCTGAGGATTGGGAGCCGAACCCTCTGACCCAGGCACCCAGCCGCAGACCTAACAGGTAACGATTAAAGGCATGGCGTGAGTCAGAGAGTCTTCGGGCTGCAATTAAATACACAGGCAGGACTGATTAATTGGAAAAGAATCCTTAGCCGTAAACGGAAGGAAGAGCTCCGCTCACCGCACGTGTCGGGGCAGCGATGGGGATCAGCAGAAGGCTTGGCGTGGCCAAGCTGCCTTCCCTCGGGACTCGAGCACACCTTTAACCTCAGGGGAAACCATGGGCTGGGAGGCTACCAAAGCCAGGAGCCGGTGGGAAGAAGCCACACAAGGAGGAAAATGTTCTTCTCCTGCTCTTTTCTTCATCTTTGGAGTTTGTTGTGGGGCCGTGTCGCTGAAACAAAACTGCTGTCTTCGCTTTATCTCGGTGGTGCTGCTCTAGCAGAAACGTGGTGTCATCCCACGGGGGAAGACTCCGGTGTTAACACGGGAATCACGGCGAAGAAAGGGGCTGAACTGCTCATTTCCTCTGCTTTGCTTCATTTTGGAGGCAATCTCCTCCCGTGCTGCTGACTGACGATGCTGAGGTCGGTTAATTGTTGTGGATCCCTGGGGCACTGTTGCGAGCCAAGCGAAAGCACCAGAGGGAGCGGTAATCACCTGTGATTCTGGTGAGAGCATTAATCCTCCAAAACTGGGGGGGATTCATCAGTTTGGGGAGCACGTGGGATCAGTTTCCTCATCTGCGGTGACCCTCCTCCGTACCAAGGGGGTCCTTTGGGCTGAGACGGGGCTCATCTTTCGGACACCGCTCAGCTCTGGTTTAGGGACTCCATTGGCTGGAGAAATGAAGGACACCAGCAGAGATAAAGCAGAACGAGAATGACATGAGAGTGTCATTACTAAGCTAATTGAGGCAAAGTTGACTTTATCTTGGTAAAACCGCTCGATAACAGCTCTAAAAACCTGATGTCCCCTCCTGGACAGGTCTACCAGTGCAGGAGCCACGTAGACCAGAGTCCCAAGCCAAAACCAGCATTAAACAGTGCTGGGAGGGAAGGGGAGGGAACAGTCTGGGTACCACAGCAGGGTGGCCTATGTACCTACATACCCACCGCATCTGGTAGGTCTGAGAGATGACTCAATCCTCATGGGCCATCGGATCACACCCGAGTCAGAGCACCAGAGGGCAATGAAGACGTTTCTTTCAGGCTTACGCCCGTGGCCTGTGTTTGGATGGATGGGGTAGCCTGATCTCATGCTTATGAGTAGTCCTTCCCAGGGGAGGGTGGCAATCAGGAGAGTTATCTGCGTGCCCCACACCGGAGGGAGCGCAGAAAGTCAGTGCTGCGCGCAATGCACTCATTCTTTCTCCTCACCCTGCAAATTTGTCGCTGTTGATTAAATCCCTTTTCAGAACGGAGCGTCACAAGGCTCCTCCACGCTTTCCCAGGCGAAGACCTCTCTGCTCCTTCTGTGTTTTCATTCTCGCATCAGCCTCTGCCCACTGAATACCAACAGTAATTGGATGTGTTTAAATAGCACTGCTCATTATTGTTTGGCCAGTAATCAGACAAGTTCTCCCGTCCCTTGCAACCTGACCGCCACGTGCCGCGGAAGAAGGCAGACCACAGCTCCTCCTCCTCCTCCTCCTCCTTCTTCTCCCACCCGTGTCCCCTCACCTCTCCGCCCTGCCCAAGTTGACTGTGCAAATTGTATTCCAGCCATAACCGGTTTTCTCTCCGCTGTGGCCAACAGGACGCTGGAGGTCCTTTGAGGCAACCTCGAGCTCTTTGTTGGGGCGGTAATTGCCAACAGAGGGCTTGAACGGAGGAGATGGGGCTGATCCTCTGCGCTGCTTCGGTTCCTCAGCAGTTGGGCTTGAGGAAGAGAGTATAACAGAAGGGAACGAAACGCCATTCATATATCTTCCCAGGTGCATCCAGGCTGGCAGGTGGAGAACATATCGCCTTGGCGTGTTGACTCTTGGAGATGGATGGGCAGCGCTGGCTGGCCTCTGCGAAAGTTTGGATGGCGGATGCGTAGATGGACACCAACGCCTGTGGGTCAGAGCGGCCTCGGAGAGGACCACCATCCCCACACAGGTGCGGGTCTTTGTTCGAGCAGCTACATTTGCAGGAGAAGAAGGTGATTCCTGCCTGGTGGAACCTGCAGGTTTGCGCTGAGCATCTCTGTGGTCCTCCCTCTTTGTTCCCATCACTCGCTAAAAAGGAAAGGGGGGAGAAAAAAAGCCCCATCACCAATCCGGGTTCAGAAGCAGCAGCGAATGACCCGAATCACCATTCAGATGTGGATACCAGACCATTAACAAGTATTTGCAGACAGCCCATTGGCCACACGTCTTCGCATGAGCCGTGCCACGTCTCTTTATTATGACTAATAGACACACTCGCAGAAATCAGAATCTATTTCCAGGTGATTCATGAGCGTGTAGGAAAAGGAAGGGGGGGGCACACACAACAGACTAAATACACCTGGTAATTTATTTGCTATGAATAATTTGAGCAGCCCCAAGTGACGGAGATATCTTAGTTATTTATCCCGGGGGTGAAATTTGCAGGTGCTGCAGACTGGGTGTGCTCCAGAGCGGGCCCTGCCTTTAACGTTTGCCTCCCCCGCCCCGGTATAAACCTCTATGGCCGTATTTGGAACAAGATAGAAGACGTGCTTCATCCAAGTCTTTCATTAATTGCCGTTCCTGGAATCTCCTGCCGGCTAAATTATTCCCCGCGGAATCCCTGTCTCGAGGGTTAGGAAAGGGTTAACCCAGCGTGCCTTCCCGTTTGGGCTGGGTGGGTGGAAATATCGTTGGCTTTCATCTCCAAACCTCGTAAAGAAAGAACAAGCAGCTGCTGGAGAGGTGGGTGCCTTGTAAATCATGG
Organism: Vanellus vanellus; assembly: GCF_965231255.1. Classification (NCBI taxonomy): domain Eukaryota; kingdom Metazoa; phylum Chordata; class Aves; order Charadriiformes; family Charadriidae; genus Vanellus; species Vanellus vanellus. The sequence continues at coordinate 29,018,870 of NC_138913.1, read as the reverse complement.
CAATAAATAAATAATGAAGCGGGCGCATCGCTCTGGCGGCGGCACGGCTCTGGGCAAGGGCTGGGTGCCGGTCCCCAGCTCTGCTGGACCCACTCCGGAGGAGACGTCGTTGGCTGCTCTTCTTCGTTCTGCCCCGGAGCCAGTGGTTTGCCCTCAAGTGGCTCCTGGAGAGCCTTGGCTGCAGTTTTTGGGTCAAGGTCGTTGGAGTTTTTCCTGGCGGGTTGCAAGGGAGTCATTTTCTGGAGGGAAATTATGCGAGCGGCGGCTCCTCCGTATCTCACGTTTTGTGTCACCATATTGTAACTGTAGGGTTTTGTCTTCTGGTGCCACCGGGCTGCGATGCATTTCATTATTTTTGGTGTTAAAATTCAGAGATATTTTTTTTCCATCGAATATCTTTGTATTTGTTTCCAGAAACAAATGATTAACATTAGTATTCATTAGTATTCATGTTAACAATTGATAAAGGACCCACTACTGTAGTATCTGTGCATAGCACACAAAATTCAATTAAAAATATAATAATTTCCTCAAGCCATGATCATATAATCTGTACCATCCCCCAAAATTACTTCCTGAGACTTCCCCCAAAGTTTACTGCAGCGGGATCTGTTTTCCGGTGGAAAAGGGCCCCGAGTCAGGGATGCTGCGGTGGAACGAGCAGGACCAGGCTGGGGAGGGCAGGAGAGGGCAGAGGAATGCTTTTTGGTAGCGCCAGGTCGGCGCATCTCCACTCCCAGCCATCCTGTCTGTCCTGCAGCAGAGTTGGTGTGTCCGGATAAAGGTACGTTCCCCACCCATGGAGGGTGGATTTCCAAATGGCTCAAGGGATTAGGGTCTTCTCCATCCAAATGCTTTGCCGCTTCCATCCCCCTGGTTGACTCCTTTCTTGGAGTCCAGCAATGACATTTCCTTCTCTCCTGCCTCTGCAGACTTGTCTTGCTTGCTGGGTAGAAGGTCAATCTGTCGCCCAAGGAAGGTGCTGGAGACCGTTGCATGGCTGGAGACTGCAGTCCTGCCGCTTCCTCTTGAGGAACAGCTTCTGCAGTCATGGAGAGGACACTGGACAGGTCTTTCCCTTACTGCTGTGGACCTATCACCAGACTCCCCACCAAAACATCGTGTCTGACATGGCACCTAACTCACAGCTAACATCCCAGAGCAAACAGCCAGTCCACATAGTCTACATATCATGGGTGGGCACCTTCTCTGCTCGAAGGCACGTGACATTATTCTCTCTGCTGAGCCTGTGAGGACCATTCCCAGGCTAGGGGTAAGCCAGCGAGGAGGTTTGCCTCTAAGATGCCACCACGACCTCCAGCAAGCAACAAAAGGCATCTCAGAGGCATGCAAGCTCCTGTAAAGCAGTGTTTGGACGGAAGGTGTTGCATTTGCAAGCAGCATGGGTGGGTATGTGCTTCGTGGTTTTCCTGAAGCTGGTTCACTTGGTGAGGTCAGTGGCAGGGTTGGATGTCCAATAAACAGAACAGACTGGCTGTTTAGACCTTGTTTCGCTGGTTCAATCCAAAGCTGTGTCTGCCAGACAGGCTTGGTGCTGCCAACCAGAATCTCAATATTTTATGTGCTTTGCACAGAGTGAAGTCTACAGAGGGTTTCGGATTTGAGGCAGAAGAGCATCTGGCCAACTCTTGCTACCATGGAGCATCTCTTGCTTACTGGGGCATCTCTTGCAACCCTGGTCATCTCCAGCAATTCGGGACCTAAACAACACACTTAAAAACTCCCTGCGTGCTCTGGAGGTTATCTGGATTATTTTGGACCATATGACGGATGACTTCTCCAGGGTTATGGCAGAGAGCACTCGGCCGTTGGTGCTCCTAGAGTCCTACCTTTACACTGTCATGGGGAAGAAGTGGCCTTGAGTGCTTAAAGTACCCCACCCCACCCCACCCCACCCCTGTAGCTTCACCCTGAGACACTAAGAACAGTTGTGTGAGTGGGGAGAAGAGGACTGGAGTCCTTCCAGTAATATAAAATGGCTGTTCATTGGATCCTTGATGGGTCTCCAGTGTTACCTTCTCACAGGCTTTGTATTTCTGGTGAGTATCTTGAATTGTGGTGCCATACCAGTGCACGTGAGAAGAGCAGGGAGGAAGTTATATGGTTCTTGCGTGGTTTGGTTCACGCAGGTGGGAAGCTAAACGTGAGCTTAACCGTGCTGTGGACCTGGTTGCGCTTATGGAGGAAGACCTTTCACAAGAGTGGGCTCCTTGACCACAGAGGGCAGTTTTGATAACAAAATTCTAACTCCACCTTGTCGGTATGTGTGATGCTGACAGATCTGAAATAAATGGAGTGGACGCGAATTGAACCACCCTTCACTAAAATAACAGATGCTCCTGAAACTCGGAGCACTGCAGCCTTCAGGGACATCTGCGGTGACTGCCTTCGAACACCATTCGTCTCATTCAGATATCCAAATGCAAAATGTGGTAGGCGAGGACAAGACACAGATTTGCAAGAACCCCGAGCCTATGAACTGGTGTTGGGATTACATAAATCAATCGAAGGAGTATTTCCCTCCGCGTCTTTGCATCTTGACCAGACCTCCACTTTTCATGTTATTTAACTGTGTTAGAAGAATAACAGCGAGAGAAGACTTTTGAGCGCATCCTCTGTTTGCAGCACGCAGCACTTGGTCGCTCTGGTCTGAGCTCCACGTGCTTTCCATGGGTAGTTTCCAACTAACATCGGTGATCCGGAAAAAGGCTACTCCAGAGCTCGCCTCAAATACCAAACCCTGGAGGTCTCTTCCCTCCCCTACTCCAAGTTTTTCATCCAGCCTCAGACCAGCCTCTGTGTTCCTCCGTGACCTACGTACAGCTGGGAAGAAGCACCACTCTTGTGCTTCACCCTCCACCAGGGAGGACGGCTGTATTACAGCCGATGAAGCCATCAGCCTCCCCAGAAACGGAGGCGGGTGAGTACCTGAGATAAACTGTTCAGCCTTGGCACTTTTCTTGAAAGTTGCTGCTTCTATTTCAGAGCTGGCGTGCCTGAAAGCCTGTCTGGTTTGGGTTTTTTTGTTTTGTTTTGTTTTTTTTTATTCCTTCCCTGACTGTATCAGTTGGTTTAATAAAAGACACCACCTTTCCTTACAAGCCGGCGCTGCGCTTCCGAGCTTAGGTGGTTTATCCTTCGCTTCGTGCTGCTGACAATGACTGAGGCTCCCCGGCCACACAATATCTCGGAAGTCAATTCTGTGTTGAGCCCCTGGGTTTACACGCACAGCCGCGGGGAACATATTTATTTACTGGAGCGGCTCATCAGCCCTCCCTCCTGCTGCTTTCGCCGCCGAGAAAGCCAACGGCCATCTCCATGGACCCTCCCCTGATGGCTGACGCACCCGAGGACCTCACGGGGCTCTGCAGTGTGGGTCTACACAACGTAGAGGAATCCCGCCGGGTTTCCACCGGGCGTTTCTCACCCTGGAAAGGGTGAACCACTCTGTAGCCACTCGTTAGCTATTATTTAACAGCTAACGTTGCTGACGAAAGGCCAGGAGGTGGCACGGAGGTGGCACTGCCCCGGGAGTCTCTCCCAGCGGTTGCACCCAGAGACCTTCGTGGGTCCTGTGGAGCCCAAGCTACTGTCTGAGTCGGCACGGGTGGTTTCTGCCCCAACGTCACACACTCCAGAGTGACGGCAACGTCAACCCAAGCGGCTGCTGACCTGGCTGCAGTCAGTATTGCTCAATGCGGCACTTCCACACGGACACACACACACACAGAGCTATGCTTAATTTTGCCGTCTGGGAAGGCTGCTATAATTCAGGGCACAAAATCACACTGTAAGGCGGTCCCGCTGGCTCACTAATCAGGACCTTCACCCCCACCATCCTCACCCCAGGGGCTGCGAGAAGACCTGCAATGGTAAAATGCCCTGGACCTGCCCACAGTGGTGGCAGGGGACGGGTTTCCCAGCATCGGTGGCTCCCCAGAGTGACCGGCCACACTGCGGGGTTATCACCTGCAGGGAGCCTGAGCCGGCGGGGAAATCCCCCGGTGCAAATGTATACATCACCTTCCTCATTAACAGCTGGCTACCAAAAAAAAGAAAAAAAAAAAAAAAAAAAAGAATGCTGCAAATGAATAATGAGCAGATCACCTGTGAGAAATGAGTTCTGTAAATGCACATAGCACCGTGTTAAAGGACGGGAGGTTTACAGGAGGTTGTGCAGTATCACAGAGAGATAAAATGAGCGGAACAAAAACTTAAGTTTTGAAAAGGCTGTAAACTTCAGCTTCAGGGCATAACCCGGGTCCTGGTTAACGGTGGGTGAGAAGAACCTTTATTTTCCTGACCAGTTATTCTCCAACTCTCTCCCCACAGAGCGTGGCGCCTTCCCAGCAAGGGTCTTTTGCTGGCCAGCGCGAGAAAGCAGGCACCGGGCAAACCAGATCGTGGGATGATCCAGTCTGCCACATCCATCCCTGCTCCCCTCTCCGGCCGTGTACGCGCAGGGCAGCGACCCGCTCCCTTACATCTCTCCCTGCAGAATGGTGTATCGGTATAACCATTTGTAGTCACCCAAATGCTATTCTCAGGGTTGGGGGGGGCACGACTGAGCAAGAAATACTGCAAATATGCACAGAGAATAACCCCTAAGTGTGTCGTCTGTTCCACACTCTATCTGTGGATGCATCGGTGCTGTGTGCTCGTATGAGCTGACGCGTCCGTATATTTTGCATATATATATACACACTGGAAAATAATATTTGATGGCAAGTGATTAAATGGGTCTTTTTTTTTTTTTAATATGTGGCACGTGCATGGGGAAAGGGATGTATGCGCTTGCATGTAAAATAAGCGAATATGAAGGAAAAGTATCAAAATAATCAGCCTGTGCACTGAGCTAATTCTGGGTATTTGTGAAAAGCATCGCTCTCGGTGGGAACCTCACCAGGTCACGCAAAACAGCACGGAGGACTGGTGGTCCTCAGAGTCTGTGAAAAGCACCAGAGACCTGAAAGGCTTTCCAAAATGCACTCCCTTCAATTAAAAATCAATTAAAAATCCCCTCCCTCTCCTAACGCCTGAAGCATAAAAAAAAAGAAAACAACTAAAATGTTCTGTAAAGATCCATTATTTCCCAGCAACTAAAAGTTTGGATCGGGGGTATTTTCAAATTATAGTTGCTCTTTGCCTCACACTTTTGGCAATTGCAGCACTGCAACTGAGGAGGAGGAGGAGGAGGAGGAAGATGAAGGCAGAAATACAGCTCTATTTATGCTGATATTAGATCTCAGGCTACATGATCTCATCTAATTTAAAGTTGCTCCAAATGAACTATCTCCAAGAATATAATTTTAATGTTTCCGTATCAGGCCATTCTTATCTTTCTGCATTACCATGATATCATTCAGGAATAATAATCACACTATTAGTTTTGGTGTCTAAACAAGCTGGCGAGCAGAAATGGATTGCAGTCACCGCCCTGGAAATTGCTTGCTGTCTAAAAAAATAAAAACAAAAAGAAAAAAGAAGGGGGGGGAAAAAAAAAGGACAAGAAGTTTATAAAAAACCCATCCTCGGGGGATGCACGACTGCAACAGGTGCCCTGCCAGGACAGGCGACTTGGGGTAAAAATGGAAGTATTTAAGGATGAAGGCGTCGGCATCATGAAGGAAATCTTTCTTTTCCTCTCTGCTTTTTTTTTTTATCCTTTTTTTTTTCTTTTTCTTTTTAAGGGGGGGCATATATAGGATGTAAATGAACAAAATACAGCCCGAAATGCCCCGAGCTCAGATCGGAGAGCGTGTGATGATGCATCAAGGCAGAGGCACCAGCCAATGAAAGCGCGGCTGGTGATTTTTTTTTTTTTTTTAATCATTAATATTGCGAAGCAACATTAACTGATTGGAAAGACTTTTCGGGAGCAGGCAAAGCCTGCGAGCCATCACTCCCTTCCCAACGATTTGTCCTGCTACCCGGATTTATTTTTTTTTTTGGGCAACGACGCCGGGTTTCCCTCGTTTAATTTTCGCGAGGGGATGACAAATGATAGAATTCCCCCCGTCCCCTCCCCGAAGAAACTGCGAATAAACAATGAAAACAAAGCGAGTTTTGTAGTTTAAACGGCGGAGGGGAAAACCTCGAAACGGGGGAGGGGGATCGGGGGAAGCGGCGGCGGCACCGTCGGGTTTCAGCGCGGATGTTCGCCGCGGCCGCGGCCGCTCCGCGGGGCAGAGCGCCGGCAGCCGGAGCCGCTGCTACCGCTATTCCCACAGGGGAATTGGGTTAAAAAAAAAACCAAACCAAACAAGTTTCCACGCGTGTCGCCCTGCCACGGCCACGGCCGAGCCCGCAAGTGCCCGCCGGGGCTGGGCAGCCCTCGGGCATCCCCGCCACGGCCCGCGGCGACCGCCCCGACGGGGCTACCGGGACCACGCGTGGCACGGAGCCCCCCGAGGCGGGGTTAAAGCAGCAGAGAGCCGTGGGGAGGGAGGGGGAGGACAGCCGGGGGGGAAGGGGCTGTCTTCCCCCCCCCCCCTTTTTTTTTGTTTGCGGGTGCCGTATGCGCGCAGCGGTTGTTAGGGGCGCAGGGGGGCTCGGCGGACCCCACTTTGGGAAGGGGAAAATTTCCTCGTGGGAGAAGGTTCGGTGGTGTCCCGGGGTGGGGGTTGTCCCGCCCGCAGCCCCCACTCTGGGCAGGGGAGGGCCTGAGACATTCCCGGCGTATTTTTGGGCGCAACGAAAAAAACCTCCGGGATAGCGCTGGCGGCAGCAGAGCCAAAACCTCCGGCGCTGCCGGCCCCGTCCAGGTGAGCGGCTTCTAAATCATACCCCCTTTCTTCTTCCTCCTCCTCCTCCTCTCCCTCCTCCTCCTCCTCCTCTTCCTCCTCCCCGGTCCCGCACGCACACGGCTCTGCCGGGAAATGAAAGTCATTTATTGCAAGTGGAAATGAAGAAAGGAGGAAATAAGGTCGAGGGTGGTTTATATTATTATTATTATTAATATTATTGGGGGGGGGGGGGGGGAGTATGTAGGCACCCACCAATAGCGGTACCCCGGCACGGAGCGGACGGCGGCGGCGGCTCCCCGCCGGGCGGGAGGCGAAGTTACCGGCGGAGGAGTCGGGGGGAACCCGGAGGTGCCGGGGGGACCTTCCCCCCCGGGAACCCCCCCCCGCCCCCCCGCCGGCGCCGTCCGCCCGACTTCTCGTTTCTCTACCCCGGTCACCCTCAATAAACGGGCGGGCGGGGGTAGGGGCGGCTTTTTCGGAGCAGGTTTGTTAACCAAAGCAGGTGCTAAAAACCAATAAGCCTGAAACAAACGCCGTGTGCCCCCCCACCCCCCCCGGGGGAGGTCGGGACAATTGTTTCCATTTAATAAATATTTTCCCCACGGGCGTTTCGCGGGAGGCAGGCAATTATTCAAAGCAAGCCGGGACGCGGGCCGGCTCCCGGGGTTAAGCGGGGCTGCGGAGCGGGGAAAGGGGGGGTTGGGGGGTGTGCGGGGAGGAAGGGGGGTGGGGGGGAGGATTGTTAAGAGGGCGAGCGGCCCGGCGCACGGCGGAGCGCAGCGCTCGCAGCCCCGACGGGCGGCGGGAGCCCGGAGAGCGGCGGGAGCGGCTCCGCTCCGCACCCCGGCGGGGGGGGGGGGGGGGGGCGGGGGGGGAAAGGGGGAGTCGGGGGGAACGAGGACGACCCCTTTCTCCTCCCCGCTTCTCTCGCCTCCCCCGCAAGCTGCTATTAGCGCAGCAACTCACAAAAGCCTTCCTTTTGAAGGGGTTGGGGGGTGTGGGGGTGTGGAGGTGTCCTCCTTTCCCCTCCTTTCTTCCTCCTCCTCCCTCCCCTGTCCCCTCCCCTCCTCTTCCTCTCGCCCTTCCTTCTCTCCCCTCTCTTTTTAAGCGGGTCCCCCTCCGCGCTGATTGGGCGCCCGGCCGCGCTGCCACCGCCCGCCCTTGCCGCTATGTCAGCCTGCGCGCCGCAGCCCCTCGCCTTTGAACTGCCCCACCGCCGGCCCGCCGCTCCGCCCGGCGGCTCGCCGCCCGCCTAGCCGCCCGCCGGGCCTCCGCGGGGCCGCCGCTTCCGCGCCCCTCCGCGCCTCTCCGCGCCCCGCCCCGGCAGGGCTCCCGCCGGGGACGGCGTTGGCGGAGGACCTGTGATGATCAGCTGAGCCCCGCTCCTCCCGCTCCTCCGGCTCCTTCGGCCTCTTCTTCTTCTTCTTCTTCTTCCTCCTCTTCCTCCTCCTCCTCCTCCTCCTCCTCCTCCCGCCGCCGCCGTCCAGCGCGCCCCGCCGAGCCGCCCGTTCGCCCGCCCCGCTCGCCCGCTCGCCCGCCTCGCTCGCCCGGCCGAAGCATGTCCAAGCCCAGCGACCACATCAAGCGCCCCATGAACGCCTTCATGGTGTGGTCCCGCGGCCAGCGGCGCAAGATGGCCCAGGAGAACCCCAAAATGCACAACTCGGAGATTAGCAAGCGGCTGGGCGCGGAGTGGAAGCTGCTCTCCGAGGCGGAGAAGCGGCCCTACATCGACGAGGCCAAGCGGCTGCGGGCGCAGCACATGAAGGAACATCCCGACTACAAGTACAGACCCCGGCGCAAACCCAAGAACCTGCTCAAAAAGGACAGGTATGTCTTCCCTTTGCCTTACCTCGGGGAAACCGATCCCTTAAAGGCCGCCGGGCTTCCCGTGGGGGCCACTGACTCGCTGCTGAGCTCCCCGGAGAAGGCCAGGGCTTTCCTGCCTCCCACCTCAGCACCTTACTCCTTACTTGACCCCAGCCAGTTCAGCTCCAGCGCCATTCAGAAGATGACTGAGGTTCCTCACACCTTAGCCACCAGCACCCTGCCCTACGCCTCCACCTTGGGATACCAGAACGGGGCGTTCGGCAGCTTGAGCTGCCCCAGCCAACACACCCACACTCACCCCTCGCCAACTAACCCGGGCTATGTCGTGCCATGTAACTGTACCGCTTGGTCGGCTTCCAGTTTGCAACCTCCAGTTGCCTACATATTATTCCCAGGCATGACCAAGACTGGGATAGACCCCTATTCTTCAGCACATGCGACTGCCATGTAACACCCACCCACACCCCCCCAAACAGGCGTGTGTGTGTGTGTGTGTCCCTTTCCCCGGGTGCCAGCTGGAACTGGGATTCCTTCGTGGGTGTGTACATAAAAAAACAAAACAAAACAAAACAAAAACCCAAACAAACCTGCAGAAGCAAAAAGGCCACCTGAAACGGGACTCTGCTGGCCACCACCGGGCCGGGACAGACGCGGACGATGCCTCGGGGACACGGAGATGCTCTCGCCTAAACCTCGCCCTGAGAGCTGGCCCCAGGCTCGGGGAGGGGGGGGGGGGGGACGGGACGGGGACAAGAAGGGGGGGATCTGCAATGGAGGGGTCAGATAGGAGCCCGGCACTTGTAAGAGTTGTAAATGTGTTTAAAAAAAAAAAAAAAAAAAGAAAACAAAAACAAAACCCAAGCGAACCTTGAACTGCCCTTTCGGGACAAAGCGCGGGGGGGTGGGGGGGGGTGGGGGGAGAGAGAAAAAGGAGGAGAAAAAAAAAAGAAGGAAAGAGAGAGAAGCTGTTTGGATTTTTATTTATTCTCCTAATGTCTATGAGTTCTCCAGGGTCTCATGTCTCTTGGACTTGACTTTGGGAAGTCCCGGTCTTACTATGATTTGGGGGTTTGTTTTGGGGTTGGGTTTTTTTTGCACATTAAAAGACGAGATCAGCTGTGTTATATATATAAATATATATATATATATTTTGCCACCACGCACTACTAGGTAAAATTGCTTTTCATGTCAGAAAAAAAAAGGCTCTTCGAAGTTTAAAAAAAAGAAAAAAAAAAGAAAAAAAAGAGGGGGAGAAACATTTATATTTAAAACATATGATAGTGTTTGCTTAATTTAAAACAGATAGTCCTTAAATTTGTGTGATCCAGTGAGACTAGATCTAAGTTTACTTTAGACAGAGCGTCAGGTATGAAGTCAGGCAGTAGCATTGTAAAAAATTAATAATACTAATACTACTAATAATAATAACGAAAAACCGAGTAAAAACCGATGGTAATTTAAAGATGTTTTCACCATGTCTTGGGAAGAAGAAGAAAAAAAAAATATGTATCCGGCAGGATTTTACCTCGTTAAACCTTTTCATTTGTTGAACAAAGACGTTTTGAATAAAGACAATCTGTCATCAAACGAGGCAACTGCGTGGTGTAAATGCGGTGCCCCGGTTCCCCCCGGCCCCGCGTCCCGCACCGGCGGCAGCGGGGGGGCTGCGGGCGCGGTACTCCCCCCCCCCCCCCCCCCCCTCCTCCATCCGCGGGGACTGAGCTCAGCCCCGTCGCTCGCCGCCGGTGCGGAGCCGTTCCCCCCATCCCTGTACCCCCCTCCCCACCCCTCGCCGGTAACCGGTCTCACCGGATCGGGCCCGCTTTGGAGCCGTTTACCGGGCTGGGTCGGGCTCCGTTTGGAGCCCGTCGGGGAAAGGGAGGCTGCGGGGTGGGAAAACTTCCGAGGAGAGGGGATGGAGCGGCGGCAAACCCCAGTGTCTGGGGGGGGTGAGAGGGGTGGGGAGGGGGGGAATTGTCCCCTCCACCCCGACCCCCCCGACCCCCCCCAGCCCGTCGGGGAAGGTTTTTTTTCCCAAGTTGCATCCGCGGCGCTGGAAGTTTTACCGGTGCGAGGAGAGAGATTTTGGGTGATGGAAGGAGTGGGCTGGAATTACCATCTTGTCCAGATCAATTAGTGATTTGGGGAGGGGGGGTGTGTTATTCATCTCTTTGTGAAGGGAAGGGGGGGCAGAAGCGGAGGCGAAGGGGTAAAAGACGCAGAGATCCGTCTGGAGGAGCTGAATAACCGGAGCGCTGCGTGTTTTGGATGTGCTTTGCTCATTAAGTGCTCTTTGGAGACCCGTGTTAGAATTAAACGGCATAACACAATTAACATACATGGGGCTTGAATGGGAGGGTAAGCGGAGGAAGAATAGATAGATAAATAAATGAGAGATCAGGCGAAGGTAAACAAAAGGGGAGAGGAGAAAAGGGCTGAAAGGAGAGGTTAGAATGGCTGCTCCAGCCTTGTTTAGCATGACAAAAACGGCTCTTACAAATGAGGGACAATTAAAGGAGCTGGCTTGGGGAGGGCCTGGGAGCAAGCGGGCCCATCCGCTGGGACGCGCGGGGGGCTGAAGGCGGCCGGCGTGGGGCAGGGAGGGAGGCGCGGAGCCGCGCCGGCAGCGCCGAGCGCTGCTGATTTAACCCCAGCTGACAGTGGCTGTCAGGCTGGGTGATAACACCCATAGCTCAGTGTCCTTTAACATCCACCCAGATTAGTTTGACAATGGTCGGAGGGAGAACGAGGAGGGCGGGGGGGGGGGGGGGGGGGCGGGGGGTGAAGGGAAGCGCCGGGCCCGGCAGGAGAAGTGGGGCAGAACGGCGGAGGTGTGTGTGTGTGTGGGGGGGGGACGGACACACGGACACCCCGTCGGCCTCCCGCTCCCCACAGCTTTGGTGGGACTCTCCGCATCCCCCCTCCGAGTCAGCCGGGCCGGGCCGGAGGAGGGGGGACACGTCGGGGAGATGCTCCCCGGGCGGTCCCGGAGGCTGCGGAGGGGGGAGAACGGGCTCGGTGGGGACCGGGGTGTTCGGGCCAAAATCGGGGCGAGGTGGGCGAGCGAGAAGCGGCAGGGCTGGAAACTTTAGCGGGGATCTTTCCTTCCTACTTTCCTTCTTTCTTCCCCTTTCTTCTCGCCTTTTTCCTCCTTTTTTTTTCAGTTTAAACTTTTCTTTCTTTTCTTTCTTTCTTTCCTTTCTTTTCTCTTTCCTTTCTTTTTCTCTTTCTTTCTTTCTTTCTTTCTTTCTTTCTTTCTTTCTTTCTTTCTTTCTTTCTTTCTTTCTTTCTTTCCTTCTTTCTTTCTTTCTTTCCTTTCCTTCTTTCCTTCCTTTCCTTCTTTCCTTCTTTCCTTCCTTTCCTTTTTTCCTCCTTTCTTCCCTCCTTCCTTCCTTCCTCCTTTCCTCCCTCCCTTGCCTTTATTTATTTTTCTCTCTCCTTTCCCTCTCTTCCTCTCTCATTTTCTCCCTTCTCGCTCCGTTTCTTCCTCTCCTTCCCTTTCTCCCTCTTTCTTTCTTTCTCTTTTACCCTTTCCTTCTCTCTTCTCTCCCTTCTCTCTTCCCTCTCCTCGTTCCCTTTCCCTCCCTCTCTGGCCTTCCCCCTCCTGCCCCACTCGCCCTGAGCTTGGTTGCCATCTCCCCCCCACACCCCTCCCCGTCGTATTATCCCTCCAACTCTCTCGCCCGTCTGCAGGTGTGTAGCTATTTAACTCGTGGAGATAAATAAATTAAATAATGATCTTGACACTGCAGTGAACCGATTACTGACTTTGATGTCAAAGGGAAAGCAAAAACAGAAAGAAAGGGGGGGGGGGGGGGGGAGAGGGGGGCGAAAAAAGCTATTCCCTCGAGGGGGAAATGCAGCTCCTCGTCAAACCTGTTTCCCCACAACTGTCTCCTTCTTTCAATAAAATCATTAAACAAAGGCCGCGGGGTTATGCGCACCACGCCTTGGGTGCGCGGCCGGGCGCTGTCCCGGGCCGGGCTGAGCCGCGGAGCCTCGCCCGCACCCGCGGAGCTCCGCGGAGCCGAGCGGGGACAGGCGCACCGCGGAGCCGGGCC